>NC_041010.1:33405626-33469886 GCF_004193775.1 Glycine soja
CACTCAATACAAGAACACATCAATTTCACAACAATTTCTCATTGGGACATCAACTGATTCATCAAACAAATATAATTCATCGTAATAATTATAAGGATAAAATGAAAATTGCAAAAACACCCAAAAACTCATTTCAATTGATACTCTAAGGATCCCTACACATGTTCTCACTAATCCTCAATTGTAAATAACTCATCCCTTCCTCTAAGCGGACTCACGTGTCTTCCGACAGCGATAGCGGCATCTCTAGCGGTTCCCTGAGATTCCTCCAATTTTTCCTCCGACTGTTCCGATAAAGTTCCCAAACGTCAAAGAGACGGAGAAGGGATTGAAACCTCCACTTGTACTGTCTTCATGCGATTCCTTTTTCTCCCTCCACGAATATTATCACGCAAATCCCAACGGTGAAAGTGTGCACAATTGCATTTCGAACAACATATCGAACTTTCATGAAAATCCAACGGTTAAGGTAACCGAGATCGTAGTTTTACTAAAACTATTCTTGGTTTTTGCGGGAAAAGAGAAAGCTACGGTGCGAGGGGTATTTCTCTTAGCTCCAACATGTTTATACAATTACCAACGGTGCGAATGCTCAGAATTGGGTTGAGAACGTGCTGCTAAAATTTCATGACGATCCAACAGTGAATGATTCTGAGATCATCATTTTTCTAAGACGGGATAGGTAGATTGCGGGAAAAAGAAAGAGTTTTGAGAGGAGAAAAGAGAAAAACGAAAATGAGGCGAAGAGGAAGACTCCTGACTTAACATAGCTATTTATACCTAGGGTACTTAACCTATTATTTGCTCTATATTTATTTATTTATTTGCTCTATATTTATTTATTTATTTATTTTTACGAAAAAAATGGGATGTTACAAAAAGTGTCTATGTCGAAGTTGTCTAGTGTTGTTGTCGAAGCTCATGTGTGTTATCGTCGTCATCATTGCATGCCCTCGCCCTCACATTAGCTTCACTCTCTCATCGTTTGTATGGTTCATTTTCCCTCGCTCATTCCCCCTCGCGGTCTTCCTATCTTTGTTTGCTTATAATTTGTGTTAATGACATGTTTGTCTGTGTGTGCTAGGTTGGAACATATGTAGAACACCGTTGAACTTTTCTTTCGATGGTGATTTGGAATGTTGTACTTTGGTCCCTATATATGGTCGTTTTAGAATGGAATTAAGTTTTTAGAATGGTAGGTGTGACTTCATTATGGTGATGGATTTGAGGTTAGCTCATGGTGCTTCTATAAGATTCAAGCTTTTAATTAAGCAAAGTCAAAATTGAAAACCTTAAAAATGAAATTTCCCAAATCTGAATGGAATCATGTGCCCTAACCCACATCGCACTTATCGTCGTTTTATTCATCGTCCTTCTTCGTCAGCAGCTAAGGCATCACATCCATCTATTAATATCGAAAGAGCAAAATAAATCAAGAGAAAAATTGGGGAAGCGAAAAAGAGAGAAAATGAAAGGTAGAGTGAGGGAGATGGAGTGTTTGGGTTAGGTCTAGTGGATTGTGATGTTGGATCGATTGTTTAGGTTCGAAGAAGGAATGGTTCGTGGTGGCCAGGTCAAATACTTGGCCTTGATCACCTTTCTACTTCTCATCTTACTTCTCCTCATTCAGGAACTCCCGTTAAGCTTCTCAGAAAGGAAGATTCCAACAAGTAATTGTCTTTTTTTTTTCCTTTTATGACATTTATTATTCTTATTCAATAATTCATATCACACTTTCTTGATTATTATAGTGTTCCGTTGTTTTAGTTTAGCCACTAGCAATTAAGTTAAAGTTTATGTGATTGTGAGTGTGAGTATATAGTTAGTGAATGGTGCCAACTCTATGTGAGTTAGAAAGTTATAGAGACTTGTTCTTATGATATCCAGTGTTGATGCATGTCATTAGTATTTTTTTTATTTTCCTCGTGTGCGTTGGTATTATTTTTAACAGAGATTGGTACAATTTGAGAAATCCAAGCATGTGAAGGCATTCTGATGTGGTGAATTTGATGGATGTATTGAAATGGCGGAGTCCACCCAGGGTATGCTATTAAAGAAAAAAAAAAGAAATATACACGTAGAGAAGATGTCATTCGTCATGCTCTTCAACTCGAGAGGAAAATGTTAAAGAAGCATGAAAAAATAGATGATGCTTCTGACTAGATCAATTGTAGATCATATAATATACTGTTAAGAAAGGCGTATTCATGTATCTAGACATTAAGAAATGACAATGAAAAAACAAAATCATATGCAACATCTGGGTAAAGAGGTTTGGGCCTAATATTTCCTTTTGAGATGTTTGTTCTCATTTTCTAATGATCCAAATGTTTATTAGAAACTAATAGTTGATGATAGTGCTCTAACTCTAGCAAGTGATGGGTCTTTGCATAGGAAGTACAATTCAGGCTAATGGCCAACTTATTATTTAGATGGAAGAAAAAGTAGATGTTAGATAGAGCAAAAAATATTGAATGCGTGTATTTTTTTTTTGTTTTCTGGATTGGGGCAAGTTGGTGTAACACACCAATTAGAAGGAGACTCTTGTTAATGTTGCAATGTTGGCTTCCCAATTTGGAGGGGAGTGTGCTTATTGCAACTCTTTGGCTGATGAAGAGAGTTAATATGCTTTTATGGATGTTGTTGAATCTGATTCTCTTGAAATTGGTTCTACTAATGTTGATTCGGATTCCTCTGAAATGGAACTTGACATGGGTGATGAGATGACTACACTTTCAAGTTTAGTTTCTATCATGCATATCTTTTGTATAATTATAATCTAATGGTCACAACTTGAAAATGCTAAAAAATAAAAGGCATTTGATTTTTGGTTCGAGTGGTCTATTTATTTTTCCCAATATTTATTTATTTAAGGTAATTTACTTCCCATACACTTCATTATATTTCTTGTGGTGAAAGTAGGATAAGTTTTCCTTGTTACATTATTGCATGGATGGTGAATAATATCTAAGATTTGATTTTTAACTAAGTCCAATGACATGTAATCCATGTACATGACATCACCTAGTGGGATAAGTCTATTGTTGTGATTGTTGTTGTTGTTGTTGTTGTTGTTGTTGTTGTTGTTGTATTGAAACAAATTCCTTGTGTCAAATTTTACTTCTTCCACATTCTTACATCTTTTCTTCTCATTTTCCTTAAAAATAACTTTGGATGGTGATTGTAACCCAACAAATGCCTTATTAGATATGTACAATATGATGATTTTGTTGCCTACACTCGTCCCTATCTCTTACAATGAAATCAACAATTGGTTTTGCTGCTTATATTTATTATAAAGGTTTTAAAACTTCAGAACATTTTGAAGATTGACCAATGTACCGTGCAATATAATTATAAGATTTTTAAGATCCTTTCTCCTCGGGAAACTACTATTTACAACATATATGTATAAGTGCTCAACACCTGAAGAAAAAAAAAGTCATGATAGACCAAATTTATTGTATGAACATTGAGTAACCTACTTTGTTGCAACCTAGGACATTAAACTGAGATCATAATGAATTGTCACTAGCATGTTTCTCTTAATTTTGACTGGATGATAGTGCATGTATGTCAAAACCCCTAGGGTATGATTTTTCTTAATGTGTTAGGTATGTTGTCAAGTGAGAATTCTTCTGAGAGTTGAGAACTATATATCTAGGGCATAAAATCATGCATGGATATTTGAAATTACAAGTTAGTTAGTGATCATATGATCCACTTAAAAAAGTCATGCATTTTTCTCTTGGGATGTAGGGGGGGGGGGGTGCGCGTGTCAAGGTGTTGATTGGTGTGACACCCTCTACCCCTCACATATATGTACTAATAATAAAAGTAAGAAATCAAAATTAATTAATAGCTTTTTTTTAAAATACATTTAAATACAAGCCTTTCAAAAGGTTAAAAGGCTCACATTCACTTTTCTAACATCATAATAAAACTTGTCCAAATAAACAATAAATCATCTCGACTCAAAACAAGGTCGTCCAAGACTTCATGCAACTAATATAGAACATATATCCCAATGTCACATCCTATCAGAGCATTGTGTTTCTGTGTCTTCTAGCATGAGGTTCTTCATAGTCATCCACCTAATCATCTACTCCCACGAACACAAAGTTTGAGATCATCACAGGATCCAAACACAAATACCACACGGGGAGTGAGTTATCGCATTCCTAACAAATAGAGGGAAAACAAGACAACATGTAGGTATAGATATCATATAAACAAAATAAAACTTACTTTAACATAGCTCACATTATTTCATCACTTTGTCGTCCAACATCACATCACAACACAACACCTCTCATTCATTCACGTACTCAAGGATCGAAACACAATATCACCAAGTCAATCAATATCGATCAGTACACAAGCATTATGCAACATATAAACAAAAACTCAATCCTATATGTAATGTGGTACCATGTAAGTGAAAAACCTCGTCGAGCGCCTAGGAGTACATGACAACACAAACCACACACTAGCAAGTCAGATCACTCTCACTAGGTAAAATCATAGGGAGACCAGTCAGGGTCACGTTGTTTTGCGAGAATGCTCCAACCATATGGGATCAAAATAGACTTAAAGGAGCACTCAAACCGGGTGCATTTACCCCCAAGGCCTACACTCCAAAGAGTCCGTCAGGGCCCGTCCCTCCTAATTCAGGTCTAACCCAAAACACATTTTAGCAAACAGATTTTATCTATGAACTGTACAAAACAGATAACTCCTCAATTGTTCTCAAAATAGTTTTATCTCATTGCGCTTGTGATTAAACTCGTCGGGTCCCCATAGTGATTTCCATCATAATACTTGTCACGCATTAACTTGTTGCCCTTAAAGGGTCTTATAGTCGTGCGATTGTACAATTCATAGTTCATAACTCAATGCACACAACATCTCAATTTATCACATACACTCGATCTCAATCACAATGGTATAATCTCAATTTAACACATTATCACACCTCATGAATCATATACACTTTACCTGTGAGCTATGCAATACACACAACTACTCAATTGTTTTCAAAATTATTTTAACTCGTCGGGTTCCCATAGTGGATCTCATCACAATATTTGTCGCCCTTAAAGGGTTTTACAATTGTGTGATTGCACAGTTCATAGCTCACAACTCAATACACATGTATTTCATCAATCATCACATGTTCAATTTATCACATAATCCCAATTTGAATCACCATTTCATAATCTCAATATAACAACAAAAGGTTTATCATAACATGGGGAGTATAACCTCTCAAATAATTTCACACAATTATATCAAAATCAATTAATCCAAATCATAGGTATAAAAAAAATGAAAAGACCAATGACACTCAATTTTATCAATCAATTCGCATCAGGACATTAATATTGTATTTATAATCATAAAGGAAAAATTCAATAATTCAATAAACATCCCAAAATAAACTCTAATTTAATTCTCTAAGGATCCCTACACATGTTCATTCTAATCACAATTGTGATAAACTCATCCCTTACCTCTGAGCGGGTTAACGGGTGCATTGTGACAACAATAGCAGCATCTGTAACGGTTTCTTGATATTCCTCAAGTTCTTCCCCCGATTACTCTGATAGGGTTCCCAAACGTCAGAGAGAAAAAGGGATTGAGGCCTCCATTTTGTACTGCTTCGTGCGATTCTGTTTTCTCTCTCCGTAAATATATCTCACAAATCCCAACGGTTAAGGTATGTGAAAATGAATCACGGACTACATATCAAAATGTCACGACAATCCAATGGTTAACGAGTTTGGGATCATAATTTTACTGAGAAGGTTTTGGGTTTCTACGGGAAAAGAAACGGTTACAATGCGAAGGGTATATGTCTCAGCTCCGACATCTTTTCATAATTCCCAATGGTGAAAATGGTTGGAAATGAGTTCCAAACCTGGTGCTCAAATTTTACGACAATCCAACAATGAATGAGTCCAAGATCGTCATTTTCTGGGACATGTCTGGTTATATACGGGAAAAAGATAGGGTTTTGGAAGTAGGAGAAGGAAAAATGAAATTGAGAAGAAGAGGTGGCATAGAGAGTATCATCAGTCTAAAAATTGACCTAAGATGCCTTAGATAGGGTACTCTCATAGCCTATTATTTACTCTATTTATTTATGTTTATTATTTTATAAAAGGAACTCTATTTTATTTCCTATCAAATTGATAAATCAAATATATTTTTTTCTTCAAATCATTATTTTAATATAGTTATTTATCTTTATTTATTTAATTATAAAAACCTCACCATTTTCTAAAACTTTATTTTATTTTTTTTACTAAAAAGCTTTTTTATTTTATTTACGAAAAATGAGATGTTACAATTGGGATGCATGGGCTTAAGAGGATTAGACTGCCTTGAAAGGATATTGGAAAAATAAAGGGTTTGCTCCATTTTACAAAAATTGAGAAAAACTATGGATGTCATGGTGGATATAAGAGGAATTTATATACTCCATAAATGTTTATTGTAAACATTACAAGTAGTTAATAATTTATTGATAATTATTTGTGCAAAAATATATATTTAGTTGTTTATTACCGTGTGTCGGTTTTTCTGAAATTGGAGATTGGGTTTGATGTAAAACAAAAAAAAAAAGACATTAAAGAAATAATAACAATTTCTCTAAAAATTGGTTTAGAAATTACAAAGTCTAAGACTGTTATTCTAAAAACCATCTTAGAATATGTAGTTTCCAAGACGATTTTTCTAAAAATTGTCTTAGAATTTTAATGTTTTAAACATTTTTTAAATTAACAATAAATAAAATAATTTAAGACGGTTTCTAATAAAACTGATATAGAAACCGGCATTCTAAAATGATTTAAAAATTATTGTGGAAAGTATTTACTTTCCATGATGACAACTTCAAAGACGATTTAGATTTGTCGTGGAAAGTGCTACAAAATCATCTTTGATTTTTCCAACAATATTTGACGTAAAATTTTTGTTGTAAATCGAATATTTCTCTCCTCATCCTCCTCCAATAACAAAAGAATAAAAGATCTGTGTCTTAATTTTAAGATTTTCCATTGGTAAAAGCCAAATAAGAAAAAATTCATAGCATACGTTAAAATAGAAAAATGCAGGATGTTCTGTAAAAGATCCGTGTTCTATAAAATTCCTCATCAGATATGTCTGCAACCAATTCCTTTTTCACTTTCAATGACTCCAATCTAACAAAGTACGGAGGTTGAGGTTTTATTGAGCTGGGATTTGAGAGATCCTACACAATTAGAGTGAAGTGAAGACACATTTAAATTGATATTTTCAAATACAAGATTGAGTATTGGCAAAATTTTGACATAAGAATGTAGACATGTTATGAGCATAAAAAAAATAAAGATGCAAAAACATTCTAAAGTAACTTACATCTAGTATTATTTGAAGGGTATCCAAAGAGAATATCAATATCTTTACATTGGAAAGCACTTGCAGCCATTTTATGAGACACGAATTTGTCACCATATAGTTGAATCCGACGGAAGGTTTACTTCTTCAAGAAAAGAAAGATTGCATGTGGTGGAGAGTTGGTGACTAAGAAAACTGTTGACAAAGGAAGAACTAAGAGTGCGTTTGGATAGAAAATTTTAACTAAGGAAAGTAATTTATCAGAAAATTTAAATTTTTGTAATATAAAATTCATTTTTTGGATTTTTTTATGAAGAATTTAAATTTTTGGAATTTTAAAACAGAATTTTAAACAACTAAAAATATGGAATTTCAATTTCCTTCTGAAATGTGAGAAATTGAAATTCTCTTCTTGATAGAAGAATCTTTCAAAACGTTCGCGTATTTCCTTTATAACCTCCGTCCTCTCTTCCACCTGAAAGTTTCCAAAATCTCATTCTCGAATTCGCGACTCTTTCTTCACGTCGATGATCTTCTTCTTCAAGAAACATTGTCTGACTCGTGGAGCATCGATTGGGTGTGGGCGTAGGGAAACACGTAGAACTGCACCAGCCAGTCAGGAGAGCAGTCATCGCTATGCATCACGCAGTGGAGGTGCTCACCAGCGCGAAGGGCCTAGGTCATGCCTTGTGTCATTGATTGAATGTTGTGGTTGGATGTGCTGGTGTACGCTGTCGTGTCCCGGTTCCCCTTTGACTTCCCCTTCCCTTTGGGAGCACACCAACCATATCTTCTCTTATTTTTACATTCATTTTCTTTCATCCTCACAGTTTTATTTTTTTATCCAAACACAAAATTTTAAAAATAAAAGAATTTCAATTGAAATATTTAAAATTCTTAAAATTTAAAATTTTTCAGAATTTTAAATTTCTTATCGGAACACACTCTAAGATCTAGAGTAGACAACACAAGTTTGAAATCTTGTCGTTGTTGTATTCTCAAATGGGAAAGGGTGTTATTAGATATCCAAAGGGTATGATTAAATATGCAGAGGGCTAATGCATCATTATGCAAAGAAAAATCTTCAAGTACCAAAGTACTCAAGACGAGACAGTATGATAATGGCTCAGCACAGTCATTGTCACTTGTAGTAAAATTGACATATGCAAGATGCATGCTTTTTAACGCAGGCAAGTGCAGAGAATTTGTAGGTATTGTCACATGTTGGTTCCACCCACTACAAAGCTTATGAGATGTCAAAGACTAACAACCAAACATTAAAAGGAGTGACTCAAAATTGGGTCTAAGTCCTGCAGGAAAATTGCCATAAAGGGGGCACTTTTACAAAGTTATTCCCGAGATAGGTCTGTTTTCAAACTATGCAAAACGCCAGCTCCATTGGCGCGTTTGCTGTGGCTGTTACACGTGGCGAAGACGCCATTGCCACTAGCGGGTTCCATGGTGTCGCCAGCCCCATTGGCGATATCGCCATGCAAGGGGAGTAGCCAGTCAAACTGGCGAGTTCCAAGCACAGGGCGCAGGCTTCTCAGCCTTTTCAGGCTTTTCAGTTGGCAGGCTTTTTCAGTTGGCAGGGGCAGGGGTACAGGCAAAAGGGAAGTAGCCACTGGCATTGGCGAGTTAGGCTAAATGGGAGTAGCCAGTGGCTTTGGCGATTTAGGGTCTTTAAATAGGTCCAACGCGTCATCAAAATTGCTTTAGTGTTTTGAAAACTTGCTGAAATCCTCAAAATTTGCCTTCTTGAAGTTTAAATTTGTCAGCCTTCAAGGTTCGAAATTCCTTATCAAACAATTTTGTGGCATCAAAATATTTTTTTGAAGTAATTTTTTTAGGCCGGAATAAAGTTTGAATGTGAAGTTTTTATTATTATTTAAATTAAATTAGCTTTATATTCGATATGCTTGTTCGTGTGTGTTAAAAATTTGTGAGGGTTGAAGTAAAAGTGTGTCTAAAATTAAAAAAATTTGTGCCATCATGTTTATTTGAAGAAAATATTTTGAGTCTGGAAAAAATATTTTGAATATGAATTTTTTAGTATTTTTTTAATTAGATTAGGTTGGTGTTGATGCTTTGTTAGTGTGTTAAAAATTGATGTACCTTGTACTTTCAACTGTATTTAAAATTAAAAAAATTTGTAGCATTATATTTATTTGAAGTAAGTATTTTGAGTGTGAATATTTTTTTTAATATGAAGTTGTAGTATTTTTTTTAATTAGATTAGGTTGATGATCATGATTTGTTGGTGTGTGTGAAAAATTTATGAGCGTTAAACTTAAATGGTGTTTAAAATAAATTTTTTTTGGCATTATGTTTATTTGAAGTAAGTGTGTTGAGTGCGGAAAAAAATTTAAATCTGAAGTGTGTAGTATTTTTTTAATTAGATTAGGTTGGTGTTGATGTTGTGTGCCTTTATAATAATAACTTCGTTGATGCTTAGCAATGTAATTAAAATGTCTACTTTGAAAGTGTTCTTTGATGCTTTGTTCTGCCTTTTTAAATTTATACTTTTAAGTTTCTGGCATCATATTTATTTTAATGTATTTGTAGTAATTTTTTAATTACCTATTTTTTATTTTGAAGTTATTATTGTTAAGATTAATTATTTATAATACTAACTTTGTTTATGGTTCATTTTGCCTTTAAAATTACTACCTTGGAATTGTTTATGTTTTTTAAGTGTCTACCATCATATTTATTTGAAGTTAATAATTTTTTTATAGAATAAAGTTTTAATGTCAAGTTCCGGTAAATGGACTTTTTGTGATTACATTTTATTATTTTGAATTTATTATGATTAATTATTTAAAATATTGTTTTGTAGGTACATCATGAATTCGGTTATAACAGTGTTGTATTTCAATGGAAGGGTATATGAAGAGAATGATGGTGTAATATTTGAAGGCAGTAAAAAAGCGATTCAGATTAAACGTGGAATTAGTTTCAATGCTTTGAAGAAAAAAAATTGGAGATAAGGTAAAGTTAGAAAATAATGAAATTATTTCTGCTATCAGTTGTAGATTTTTAGTGTCTGGAAAATATGTTGCGTTGCAAATTTGTGATGACAAAGATGTTGAAACCATGCTCGAAAGTTTTCAACAACAAGATCAAATGTCAGTTCTGGAATTGTACATAGAAAAAGATGTGGTTGGTGGTTCTATGTTTCATTCTGCAAATTCTCTTACATCATGTGGAAATAATTTATCTAATAATGAGGTGCAACCGCCAAGAAATGTGAGCAGAGCAATTTACATAGTGATGAAGATGATGATGATGATGATGATTATCTTGTGTCTAACTCATACGTTGAAGAGTCTTTAGACGAAGATGATAGTATTGACGGTATATCTGATACAGACGATGAAGTCACCGACATGATTCAACCAATAAGAATTGTTCACCCAGTAGAAGGTATAATTTCCTGTAAAAAAAAATAGGTGAATACATTTATCATTTGATGACAATTGTATTTAATGCTAAATAAGTATGATTTGAATTATTTTTTTGAACTATTAGGTGTACAAGGAATTCAAAATCCATTTTGGAATGATGCTTTGCATTATAAGAATATCAACTGGAGTCATCCTGATGAGGAGGACATTTGTGGTTTGGAGATGCCATCGAGTTTTAATGTTGGCCAAGAATTATATGTTGGCATGGATTTTGATAGTAAAGATGAGGTCAAAAATGTAGTCAAACAATATGTTATGAAGGTGCATCAAAGTTTCAAAGTTGTTGAAAGCAAATCGAACAAGTATGTCGTTTGTTGCTTGAATAAAAGCGTAGAGTGACCTTGCCCTTTCTATATGAGGGCAATTTTATCTAAAAAAACTTATTCATGGAAAGTTACACAATGGGGTGGACAACACACATGTCTCAATATAACCATGACACAAGATCACGAGAAGCTTGATTCAGATTTAATTGCCACTTGTGTAGTAGGTACGTATTTTATGTTCATATTATGCTACTTTTGCGTTAATTGTCATTTAAATGTTGTTATTTTATTGACAGGTATGATCAGAGAAGATCCATCAATAAAAGTTTCTTTGATTTAAGAGAGGATTAACAGTGAATTTGCCTACAAGGTGTCGTACAAAAAAGCTTGGTTCGCGAAACAAAAAGCCATTGCAATAGAATATGGAGATTGGGAAGAGTCATATGCGAAAATTTCGTCGTGGCTAACACACATGCAAAATCATTCTTCTGGATCATCTTTTCAAATACTACATGACGATTTTATTATTGGGAATACGGTTAGTCGCAAACACCGTCAGTTTCATAGAGTGTTTTTGACTTTTGGTCAATGTAAAGAGGCTTTCAAGTATTGTAAGCCAATCATACAAGTTGACGGCACACATTTGTACGACAAATACCGTGGGACCCTCTTAATGGGCACATCACAAGATGGAAATGGTGGTGTCCTTCCTCTAGCATTCACCGTGGTCGAAGGTGAGACGTTAACAACCTGGTCATGGTTTTTGGCACACTTGCGTGAACACGTCCCAGATAAAAATGGTATTTGTATCATATTTGATCGTCACGCGAGTATAAAGTCTACTGTGGCTAACGAAGCACTTGGTTGGCAACCTCTCCACGGTTATCATGTTTACTGTGTCCGACACATAGCAAGCAATTTCAATCGCAAATTCAATAATGCCAAACAAAAAGAAATGTTGAAGAAATTGGGTAAGATTTCATTGATGATGGTCACGTTAATTTGAGTTTCATATATACTTAAAATTGTTGTTGCTAACTAATTTTGTGCAGGCTACACTCCTTGCAAGCACACTTTTAATCAAAATTTAGAAAAATTCTGTCAATTGAGTCCATCCATAGCAACATGGATTGATCGCATTTCAAAGGAAAAATGGACGATGGCTTATGATAGAGAAGGACGTCAATATGGCCACATGACAACCAACCTCTCAGAATGTATAAATAAGGTTTTGAAGGATTGTCGCAACATACCAATAACAGTGTTGGTCAAATCAACATATAGTAGATGTCGAAAGTACTTTGTTGATCGTGGCCGCTAAGCCAAAATACAGTTAAATGAAGGACAAGTATATTGTTCTAAGCGTGTTAAAGAACTTAGAAAAAATCAAGAACAAGCTTGTTCGCACATCATTCGCATGTATGATATCCACTCGACAAGGTTTGAAGTAGAGGAGACCTTCAATCCTATAACGCAACATGGCGGACAAAAGTGGGAAGTTAACTTGAATGACCATTTTTGTCAATGCGGAAAGTATTCTGCGCTTCACTATCCATGTTCACACATTAATATTTCTTCTTTTTCAGTCTATGTAAGTTCACACTAAAATTGAAAAAAAAAACTTAGAGGGACCAAATTGGAAAATTACACACTTATATGAACCAAAAATGAACAAAACAAAATCCATGCATAAAAATTGAAAAAAAAAATGCAAACTTATGGGAACTTAAAATAAATAAAAAACTTAGAGACACTAAAATTAAAAAAAATGCGAACTTATGAGGACAAAAGCATATTTAGGCCTAATTTTCAACTGAATTGCAGTTTATTAATATTGACACCCTTTGTGTTTTTGTTGGGTTCTTGTTACATCAATTTCGTTTAAAAGAATTTGACACCACACTTTAACCTCAAAACCTTTATATTCCAATAATCTCCCCTCCCCCCCCCCCCCCTCAATTGTGATTCTCTTCCACATGATAATCTCCCTCTTGAGTGGAAGTCATTTTCAATTCAATGGATCCCCATGTTCATAGATTAATTTTCGTCTTCTTCACTTGTTCAAGACAATCACTAAGTCAAATCATTGACTCTAATACCAATTGTTGAGAAATCCGAGTTGGCATTAGGGATATTTACACTAAAGGGCCATGAGTAACCACATAAATGAACTTGACACTACACTTTAATCCAAAACCTTAAGGTTCATACTTATGGGTCTTTTCTTCATATATATGGTGCCCAACCTTCTAATTCCTATACGATGTGAGACTTCACCTCACACTTGTACTTTAACAATCTCCTTGTCAAGTGTGAGTCTCTTCCACATGGTAATTTTCCGCTCAATTGGAAGAAATTTAAAATCCATGAGTAGTACCCAAAGGTAACCCATAGAGCTTGCATAACCATGACTGTCCTGACTTGCCTAGTCATTGCTGCCAACATACTCTAGTACCCCAAAGAGAAAAATTAAAGAAAACTCACCCACAACATAATGTTGCATTTGTGTGAAGGAGAAGATGGAAATTGAACAAAAATGTTAGCTACACATTGTGTACGCATCACACTCAAACACAAAAACAAAAATAAGGAAAGAAAAAATACGTACCCACACCTAACGATTGTGATTCCTAAAATGAAGAACAACAAAAAGCTTTGAATATAACTGAAAGGTACAAACATTAGGGGCAATCCAGCAAAAACTTTGAATTGTCACTAGCATGTTTCTCTTAATTTTGACTGGATGATAGTGCATGTATGTCAAAACCCTTAGTGCATAATTTTCCTTAATGTGTGAGGTATGTTGTCAATTGAGAATTCTTTTGAGAGTTGAGAACTATATATCTAGGGCATACAATCATACATGGATAGTTGAAATTACAAGTTAGTTAGTGATCATATGATTAGTTACAAAAGTCATGCATTTTTCTCTGGGTGTGGAGGGGGGGGGGTGCGTGTGTGAAGGTGTTGATTAGTATGACACCTTCTACCCCTCACATATATGTACTAATAATAAAAGTAAGAAATCAAAATTAGTTACAAGCTTTTTTTAAAATACATTTAAATACAAGCCTTTCAAAATGATAAAAGGCTCACATTCACTATTCTAACATCATAATAAAACTTGTCCAAATAAATAATAAATCATCTCGACTCAAAACAAGGCCGTCCAAGACTTCATGCAACTAATATAGAACCTATATCCCAATGTCACATCCTATCAGAGCATTGTGTTCCCATGTCTTCTAGCATGAGGTTCTTCATAGTCATCCACCTAATCATCTGCTCCCACGAGCACAAAGTTTGAGATCATCACAGGATCCAAACACAAATAGCACACGGGGAGTGAGTTATCACATTCCTAACTAATAGAGAGAAAACAAAACAAAATGTAGGTATAAATATCATATAAACAAAATAAAACTTACTTAAACATAGCTCACATCATTTTATCACTTTGTTGTCCAACATCACATCACAACACAACACGTTTCATTCATTCATGTACTCAAGGATCAAAACACAATATTACCAAGTCAATCAATATCGATCAAAACACAAGCATTATGCAACATAAACACTAAGACTCAATCATATATGTAATGTGGTATCATGTCAGTGAAAAACCTCGTCGGGCCCCTAGGAGTACATGACAAGACAAACCACACACTAGCAAGTCAAGTCACTCTCACTAGGTAAAATCATAGGGAGACCAGTCAGGTCACTCTGTTTTGCGAGAATGTTCCAACCATATGGTATCAATATAGACTTAAAGGAGCACTCAAACCAGGTGTATTTACCCCTAAGGCCTACACTCCGAAGAGTCTGTGAGGACCTCTCCCTCCTGATTCAATTCCAACCCAAAAAACATTTTAGCACACAGACTCTATCTGTGAACTGTACAAAACACACTACTCCTCAATTATTCTCAAAATAGTTTTATCTCGTTGCGCTTGTGATTAAACTCGTCGGGTCCCCACAGTGGTTCCCATCACAATACTCGTCACGAATTAACTCGTCGCCCTTAAATTGTCTTTGCATTAATTCATCACCCTTAAAGGGTCTTATAGTCGTGCGATTGTACAATTCATAGCTCATAACTCAATGCACACAACATCTCAATCACATACATACTCAATTTATCACATACACTCAAAAGAAGTTTCGTCCTCAAAAAAGAAGTTTCGTCCCTAAAAAATTTGCCAAAAAATCGAGAAAAAAGATATTACACATATGGTTCTCAATACCAAGTTGTGTGCCCATTTGAAGCATTTTTCTGTGACATCGATCATAAGACTCCTTTGCACTTAGCAACTAAATCTGGCGATCCTCGTTTACTCAATGATAGTATTTCATAAGTTAAGTCTTCTCACAATTTCAACAATAATAGAATGTGAATGACATACTATTTGGAGTATGGTAATATCATAGGAGACACAGATGACAATTTGAAACAAATGAACATACACAAGAAAATGTGACTGACCACATGGTCGACTTTTTTTCGAACATGGGACGGTTCAAGAAAAAAAATATGATTTTCGAGACTCTCGCGCTCTACCAATTCTAGTCCATAAATAACCATCGAGAATACATGATTTGCTTACCCTCGGGTCTAACTCTCTTCCTTCAACACGATCTTTCTCACTTTGGTATACTTGACTCATAACTCTCACTTAGGTTTAAGAAATTGTAACGGTTCCACTCTAAGGTTTCCTACCTGATACTAACTGGGTGCTAATTGAATAAGCAAAACATACCACTTCTCACTTCTGTAAACTTGTTCAAACTTAAGGTTTAAGCCCTACAAAAATTTCACAAGAAAGCTTAAACTTACTCGAGTCATCTTTAACAAGGGTTGAGGTTAATTCAAGGAATCTTGAAATAACTTTCTAGTTCGGCTACTAGTTAAGGGCGTCTTATCTTAATCTTAAGTTTCTTTTCATCTCAAAACAACTTTTTCCCAAAAAGGTTTTAAAGTTATCTCTCACCTAGACATAGCATACTTTAAGGGTCATCATCATCTAACTAAAATGCATAACAAAACTCTTAGCACGAAATGTGATTCCCAAAGATCTATAACAACCTTAGGATAAACCCCATAATCCAACTTAAGTGGAAATACACTAAGCATTAATCATCAAAACCACTACAAGGGCTAACTCAGGGTGGGAGATCCTGTCCATGCATCCCATGAACACACAGGGGATTGATCTTGCCAAGACATGACCAGGTACACGTAAAGACCACGAAAGGTACTAAGGTAGTTATTGGAGCATCCTCAAACTTTTCCCATTATAAGGTAAGGAGAACTAAGATTTATCTCGCTAATCATACAACTATCATCAATAATCCTTTAGGTCACCTACCTTATGCAAGAACACTCACTCTCGAACCCTTCCATGCTTAGCAATTAATGCCTTACTAACTACCTTACACTCTTCTTAAGGTTTCACACTAAATCTCTTAACTATTTTTCACAACTTTTCCAACTACTCTATATTCTTAAATGACTCTTTACCAGTCATCTCCTAGAAACTACGGTTACAATTTTCTATGGGTATTACACTTATAAGATTCCCAATCTTGCACTTAGGTGGTAACTAAGCACATCCTTAAGGAACATAGGTACATGACTTACTAAGTTGACTTTCATCTATAGGTAACAAGGATCATGCCTACTCAAGTATTTTCCTCTCGAAACACCTTAACGTGATTAACAAGAGCGAAGTCTCTCTATTCATAACAGAAGTAACAACATGACAGATTATCAAGTAGTTTGACAAGACATGATTGGAAGATGAGCAGCCAATAACAAAATGAACACTCAATTGATTAGGAGACGATAATCAACAACAAATATTCTGAATGAATTCTATAAACGAAAACATGACCACAGTGTAAACCCAGGTGGAGATGTTAACAATTGTTTGATTATGTAAGAAACATCAATAATCAAAAACTATTTGACCTAGGCTCACAACACAAAAAATGAATTATACTCAAGCTTGCAAGTGTAATCGAATTACTTGACTTCAGCACGCAACACAAGAATAGGTTGCACTAGAATTAGAAGGTATTGTCAAAGAGTATTCTTTATGAAATATATCTCAATATGAGTAATCGAACTATAGAGTATCCATATTGCTAAGAACAAGAAATCAGAAACAACCATACTATCTATGCAATTAAGGTAGAACATCATATTACAAGCATACATAGAATTATAAGGTTCCTATAACAAGTATATAACGTACATATAAGAAGTAAGAGTTAAACAATTAATAAGGTTGTATTAAGGAATTACAAACTTCAACAACTACATTCACGACTACACACAAAATAAAGGGAGTTATGTAGTCATGCGTTTACACATCAAGAAAGACATACTCATCCAAGGTATATATATACGGTTCAAAAGGTTTTCACAACACTAATCCATACATCAAGAGAGAAATAAGTTTATTAACAACATACATGCAAGAAGATAAGGGCTTATTAAGGGATTATCCATCAATATCAAGACTACCTGCATGACCTAACAGCTTGCCATAATGTCCAACCGCACTCCACAAATTATAGAGGTGGTCAGTCTCATAACTCATGACTCAACAGTGGATTTATGGTATAGCAGACATTAAGGATGCAAGGCACATACAAACATTATTATCAAAAGTACTCATAAGTAACCACACAGAGTGCACACCAGAATATGATAAGCACATAACACACTAGCCAAAAGGTTCGACCTGCTCTGATATCACTATATGTGACACCCTTTACCCCTAACATATATGTACTAACAATAAAAGTAAGAAATCAAAATTAATTAAAAGTTTTTTTTTAAAATAAATTTAAATACAAGCCTTTCAAAATGGTAAAAGGCTCGCATTCACTTTTCTAACATCATAATCAAATTTTCCCAAATAAATAATAAATCATCTCTGCTCCAAACAAGGTCGTCCAAGACTTCGTGCAACTAATATAGAACCTATATCCCAATGTCACATCCTATCAGAGCATTGCGTTCCCGTGTCTTCTAGCATGAGGTTCTTCATAGTCATCCACCTAATCATCTGCTCCTACAAACACAAAGTTCGACATCATCACATGATCCAAACACAAATAGCACACGGGGAGTGAGTTATCACATTCCTAACTAATAGAGAGAAAACAAGACAACATGTAGGTATAGATATCATATAAACAAAATAAAACTTACTTAAACATAACTCACATCATTTCATCACTTTGTCGTCCAACATCACATCACAACATAACACGTCTCATTCATTCATGTACTCAAGGATCAAAACACAATATCACCTAGTTAATCAATATCGATCAATACATAAGCGTTATGCAACATATACACTAAGATTCAATCCTATATGCAACGTGGTACCATGTCAGTGAAAAATCTCATCGGGCGCCTAGGAGTACATGACAAGACAAACCACACACTAGCAAGTCAGGTCACTCTCACTAGGTAAAATCATAGGGAGACCAGTCAGGGTCACGCTATTTTGCGAGAATGCTCCAACCATATGGGATCAACATAAACTTAAAGGAGCACTCAAACCA
This sequence comes from Glycine soja, assembly GCF_004193775.1. Lineage (NCBI taxonomy): Eukaryota > Viridiplantae > Streptophyta > Magnoliopsida > Fabales > Fabaceae > Glycine > Glycine soja. Next base: position 33,424,324 of record NC_041010.1, read on the forward strand.
GGTGTATTTGTAGAAGCAAAGCTTCCAAGAGTATTTTCGTGATGCCAAAGATTATTAAAGATTCATTCAAACAAGATTAAAGAATCAAGAGGATTCAAGTGAAGATTCAAGAGAAGACTTAAGATATGCAAGAACCTCAAGAAAAGCATCAAGATAAGTTTAAAAAGAATTTTTCAAAGAAAAGATTGAACAACACAAAATTGTCCAGGAGAATTTTTCAAGAAATATTTTTTTACCAGAGTTTTTACTCTATGGCAATCGATTACCATAAGGTAGTAATCGATTACCAGAAGCCCAAAAAAGTTTTATAACTGATTTACAAAGTAGTAATCGATTACCTTGGGCATGTAATCGATTACCATTGTCTTGTAACGTTCAAAAATATTTTCAAAATAGTGTAATCGATTACACAATATTTGTAATCGATTACCAGTGATTCTGAACGTTAGATTTCAAACCTCAGCATAAAGAGTCACAACCTTTGATAAAATAAATTGTGTAATCGATTACACCATTATGGTAATCGATTACTAGTGTTTGGTTTTGAAGAAATTGCCAAGAGTCGCAACTTTTAACATGGTTTCTTCAAGAGTTATCAAATGGCTATAAATATGTGACCATGACATGAATTTCAAGAATTATTCTGAACATCTTTCTAAGAGTTTTTGTTCAACATTTGCTTTGTCAAGAAAAGTTCATTGGGCAAAAACTTGTGCTATTCTATTTTCTTCCTCTCCTTCATTCTTACAAAAAAAATTCAAGAGACCGACTCTTGGTTGTAAAAGTTTTCAAGAGACGGTCTTCTTGGTTCAAGGAACTAGTTTGTTCCTTGGTTGAATCAATAGACACAAAGGAGTAACGTCCTTTGGGGTTCATTGCAAGAAGTGGAATTTGCTTCTTGGTATAATCACTGAACACAAAAGAGAAAGGTCCTTTGGGGTTCATTGCAATAGGTGGGATTGCCTCTTGGTGTTATCACTGAACACAAAGGATAAAGGTGTTGGATCAAGTGGCCTCGGAATAATTAAGAAGGGGGGGGGGTTGAATTAATTATTAATGAACCGACTCTTGGTTGTAAAAGTTTTCAAGAGACGGTCTTCTTGGTTCAAGGAACTAGTTTGTTCCTTGGTTGAATCAATAGACACAAAGGAGTAACGTCCTTTGGGGTTCATTGCAAGAAGTGGAATTTGCTTCTTGGTATAATCACTGAACACAAAGGAGAAAGGTCCTTTGGGGTTCATTGCAATAGGTGGGATTGCCTCTTGGTGTAATCACTGAACACAAAGGATGAAGGTGTTGGATCAAGTGGCCTCGGAATAATTAAGAAGGGGGGGTTGAATTAATTATTAATGAACCTTTACTAACTAAAAATTTGATCCTTCTTAGGCTTTTACTATGTTGTTAAGAAAGTAAATAATAGAGAAGAAACTTAACCAAAAGTAAAAGCGATAATTAAAGTGCACATCAGAAATTAAAGAGTGTAGGGAAGAAGAAGACAAACACAAGAGTTTTATACTGGTTCGGCAACAACCCGTGCCTACATCCAGTCCCCAAGCGACCTGCGGTCCTTGAGATTTCTTTTCAACCTTGTAAAATCCTTTACAAGCAAAGATCCATAAGGGATGTACCCTCCCTTGTTCTCTTTGTATCAACCAAGTGGATGTACCCTCCACTTGAACTGATCCACAAGAGATGTACCCTCTATTGTTCTCAGTTACAACAACCCAAGTAGATGTACCCTCTACTTATACCACAAAGGATGTACCCTCCAATGTGTTAAGACAAAGTTCTCAGGCGGTTAGTCCTTTGAAACTTTGTGATGAGGAAACAAAAGAATTCTCAGGCGGTTAGTCCTTTGAAATCTTTTGTTTTAGGGAAATGGAAGAATCAAAAGAATTCTCAGACTGTGTTGTTTTGAATTCTTTGAAAAGGGAGAAGGGAAACACAAAAGAATTTAGGCGGTTAGTCCTTTGTTCTTTAGGAAAAGGGAGAAGAGAGACACAAAAAGAATTCAGACGGTTAGTTCTTGGCGAATTCTTTTTGGCAAAGGGAGAAGAGAAAGAAAAAGATGAATAACACACTTTTGTTTTCAAGGTTTGGAAAACCGGAAAACTTAAGAAAGCTTTAGGCAAAGGAAGAAGGAGAAGAAGTTCAAGAAGATGTTCAAAGGTTTTGTGTAAAAGATGTAAAAGTTTGTAATCAGATATCAAAATGCAAATCAAGGTCTTGCTTTTCTAGACTCTTTATGTCTGGTCAATGGAAACCATTGTAAGAGTTATAACCTTTAGAAAAACCTGAAAACCATTTGAAGAGTTACATCTTTTGATTTTTATTCAAAACTTGTCATTGGTAATCGATTACCAAATCCTTGTAATCGATTACACAAGACTTTTTATGAAAGGATGTGACTCTTCACAATTGAATTTGAATTTCAACGTTCAAACACACTGGTAATCGATTACCAATATCTTGTAATCGTTTACACCATTTTGAAATCAATTGGAACATTGTAAATTCAGTTAAAAGCTTTTGAAAACAAACTTTGCCACTGGTAATCGATTACAGGAAACTGGTAATCGATTACCAGAGAGTAAAAACTCTGGTAACTTAGAAAATTTTGTGAAAACTCTTTTGAAAAACAAAACTGTGCTATGTTTGTTTTTTGAAAAATCTTTTCAATACTTCCCTTGTGAAGTCTTCTTGATTTCTTCTCTTGAAACTTGAATTCATCTTTTCTTGAATCTTGATATCAAACTTCTCTTGAACTTGTTGACTTAATCTTGAAATCATTCTTTGGGCTTTTTGTCATCATCTTTGTCATTATCAAAACTTCTTGAATCAACTTGATTCATCATCATGAAGCTTGCTTCTACAAAAGGTCCTTTGGGGTTCATGGCAAGAAGTGGAATTTGCTTCTTGGTGTAAACACTGAACACAAAGGAGGAAAGTCCTTTGTGGTTCAATGCTTGTAAAGGGATTTTACAAGGTTAGTGAAAATGCTCAACTGGAATTTACTTGAGGACTGGACATAGGCACGGGTTGTGGCCAAACCAGTATAAATCCGGTTTTGCATTCTCTCTTTCCTTAATCTCTTTTACTTTCTGTTGTGTTTATATTTCTTTAAGTTTACTTCTCCTTATTTGTTATTCGAGTAACTTACAATTAAAGAAATAATTGATGCTAGTGAATATCTAAGAAAGGAAAATTTTCAATTAGGAATAGTCAACGAAATCTTAATTCAACCTCCCCTTCTTAAAATTTTTGAGGCCACTTGTCTAACAGTATTTACTCCCAAGGCCTAAACTCCGAAGAGTCCGTCAGGGCATCTCTCTCCTGATTCAGGTCCAACCCAAAAAACATTTTAGCACACAGATCCTATCTATGAACTGTACAAAACACACAACTCTTCAATTGTTCTCAAAATAGTTTTATCTCATTGTGCTTGTGATTAAACTCTTCGGGTCCCCATAGTGGTTCCTATCACAATACTTGTCACGCATTAACTCATTGCCCTTAAAGGGTCTTAACATTAACTTGTCACCCTTAAAAGGTCTAATAGTCGTGCAATTGTACAATTCATAGTTCATAACTCAATGCACACAACATCTCAATCACATACATACTCAATTTATCACATACACTAGATCCCAATCACAATGGTATAATGTCAATTTTACACGTTATCACACCTCATGAATCATATACACTTTACCTATGAACTATGCTATACACACAACTAGTCAATTGTTTTCAAAATTATTTTAACTCATCGGGTTCTCACAGTAGATCCCATCACAATACTCGTCGCCCTTAAAGGGTCTTACAATTGTGTGATTGTACAGTTCATAGCCTACAACTCAATACACATGTATTTCATCAATCATCACATGTTCAATTTATCACATAATCCCAATTTGAATCACCATTTCATAATCTCAATATAACAACAAAAGGTTTATCATAACATGGGGAGTATAACCCCTCAAATAATCTCACACAATTATATCAAAATCAATTAATCCAAATCATAGGTAAAAATGAAAACACCAATGACACTCAATTTTATCAACCAATTCGCATCAGGACATTAATATTGTATTTATAATCATAAAGGAAAAATTCAATAATTCAATAAACATTCCAAAATAAACCTTAATTTAATCCTTTAAGGATCTCTACACATGTTCATTCTAACCCCAATTGTGATAAACTCATCTCTTACCTCTAAGCGGCCGAACGTGTGCATTGTGACAACAATAGCAGCATCTCTAACGGTTTCCTGAGATTCCTCATGTTTTTCCTCCGATTGCTCTGATAGGGTTCCCAAACATCAGAGAGAAAAAGGAATTGAGGCCTCCATTTTGTACTGCTTCGTGCGATTCTGTTTTCTCTTTCCATAAATATTATCTCGCAAATCCCAATAGCGAAGGTATGTGAAAACGAGTTAGGTTTTTTATAGCTTTCGGAGGTGCAGGCCCTAGAATCATGATGACTCTAGATCTTTTGAATGATTTTTCACAAACTTGGGTTTATGTTCAATTGTCAAGGCTGAACGCTGGGGACTGTTTCAGGGCCTCAACTCTCAAATTAGTCAAGGATATGATTAGAAATAAAATATAAATGAAAAGAAAACCGATAGTAGAGATGAATTCTCAAACTGTTATTTTCCTTAGTTAAGGGAACAGTTCCAAGCTTCCAGCTACTCATCATTACTACAATATTTTCTTGGTTTTAGGTCAAAACTACAATCTTATTAAAGACATTAAGAACCTACACAGTACTAGGCCATGTAATACAGGAAGCCAACAAAAAATCTCTCACCAAATTGAGCCACATAGGATCCTTTGAGGGCCTGGATCAACAATGTATGAACAAGGAACCTAAATAAGCAAGAGTTAAACTTAGTCAAAAACAATTTATAATAAGGAGTAAGCCTATACCAAGAAATGTTCAAGTTAATATTCGGTAGGTCAAATTAAGAAAATGACATGCCATCACTAGTAAATCATTTTATGATTCAACTTGACTTAGCAGCCATAGAACTACACCAAGTATGCAAGGAAAAACTAGAAGCAAGAAAGTGGGGTGTTATAAAGGAAGTCCCTAGCAAATTTATGCCAAACACATGCTCAAGTTTCAACATAATTTGCAACATCTAGTAATTTTACAATTTTCAGCTATTTTAATAACTAGTTTCGCAGAATATTTTTAAATTAATAAGGTATCTTTTTAGTTTTCAACTAGCTTTCGAGCTTTCAACTAATTTTGTCAAACATAGTCCATGAAAATAGTATGCTTGAATTAGAGTATCAAATTAAACCTAAAAAATAAACTAAAAGACCAAAATAGACATTAGATAAATTCTTAATGATAAATTACAATAATAGTTTATGAATGTATAAGGATTTTATTATCTCATTTTCATTCTAATTTTTCAGTAACTTTCTCGAGCATTCTATTTTACAAGTAACAAAATTCTTTTCAAAAAGATGATATCTAATTCTACAGTAAAACTAAACCTAAGAAATTTTAGATGTGAAGTTGAACATGAAAAATGGCTAAATATCATCTTTAACCAATCATCTAGAATAAAAAATTTACAATGACAATGCAATAGAGAACACTAACAAAGTCAGTTTGGATTCTTCAGTTTATTACTTGATCTTTTCTTCCACTACAACAAAACATAGTTTTTACGATGGTGATTCAACCATGGTTATATCAAAACCATTGTCGTTTCGAAAGTGGTGACATTTTTGTAATTAGTGTGACTTTTTCAATGATGGTTTTTGAAAAATCGTCTTTGAAATTGGTAATCGATGGAAATTTTGGTACGACCCATCATTGAAATTGACAATTCAAATTCTTTGCAAAGTGAAGTATTTTTTTCTCATGCGTGATTTTAACCTCTGAGTTCGTCTCACTCATACCTCACCTTCTTTGTTCCCTCTGTCTCTCCGACTTAGTCACACCCTAAAAAGTGTGACACCCTCTACCCCTCACATATATACTAACAAAGAAATAAAAATTCAAATATTAATTAAAAGTATTTTTTTTTTACATTTTTAAATACAAGCCTTTCAAAGGGATAAAAGGCTCACATTCACTTTCTTCTACATGATATTCAAACTTGTACAAATAAATAATAAAGTCATCTCGGTTCAAACAAGATCGTCTAAGACTTCATACAATTAATATAAAACCCTATATCCCAATGTCACATCCTATCAGAGCGTTGTGTCTCGACGTCCTTCAACATAAGGTTCCTTAAAGCAATTCACCTAGTCATCTGCTCCCCCGAACACAAGTTCAAGATCATCACAGGATCCAAACACAAACAACACACATCAATTTCACAGCAATTTCTCATTGGGACATCAACTGATTCATCAAACAAATATAATTCACCGTAATAATTATAAGGATAAAATGAAAATTGCAAAAACACCCCAAAACTCATTTCAATTGATACTCTAAGGATCCCTACACATGTTCTCACTAATCCTCAATTGTGAATAACTCATCCTTTACCTCTAAGCGGACTCACGTGTCTTCCGACAGCGATAGCGGCATCTCTAGCGGTTCCCTGAGATTCCTCTAATTTTTTCTCCGACTGCTCCGATAGAGTTCTCAAACGTCAGAGAGATGGAGAAGGGATTGAAACCTCCACTTGTACTGTCTTCATGCGATTCCTTTTCTCCCTCCACGAATATTATATCGCAAATCCCAAGAGTGAAAGTGTGCGCAATTGCATTTCGTACAACATATCCAACTTTCATGAAAATCCAACGGTTGACGAAATCGAGATCGTAGTTTTACTGAAACTGTTTTGGGTTTTTGCGGGAAAAGAGAAAGCTACAGTGCGAGGGGTATTTCTCTTAGCTCCGACATGTTTTTGCATTTCCCAACGGTGAGAATGCTCAGAATTGGGTTGCGAACATGTTGCTAAATTTTCACGACGATCCAACGGTGAATGATTCTGAGATCATCGTTTTTCTGAGACGGATTAGGTAGACTGCGGGAAATAGAAAGAGTTTTGAGAGGAGAAAAGAGAAAAACGAAAATGAAGCGAAGAGGAAGACACCTGACTTAACATAGCTATTTATACCTAGGGTACTCAGCATATTATTTGCTCTATATTTTTTTATTTATTTGCTCTATATTTATTTTTATGAAAAAATGGGATGTTACAAAAAGCGTCTATGTCGAAGTTGTCCAGTGTTGTTGTCGAAGCTCGTGTGTGTTATCGTCGTCATCGTGTGTGTTATCGTCGTCTTCCTATCTTTGTTTGCTTATAATTTGTGTTAATGACATGTTTGTCTGTGTGTGCTTGGTTGGAACATATGTAGAATACCGTTGAACTTTTCTTTAGATGGTGATTTGGAATGTTGTACTTTGGTCCCTATATATGGTCGTTTTGGAATGGAATTAAGTTTTTAGAATGGTAGGTGTGACTTCATTATGGTGATGGATTTGAGGTTAGCTCATGGTGCTTCTAGAAGATTCAAGCTTTTAATTAAGCAAAGTCAAAATTGAAAACCTTAAAAATGAAATTTCCCAAATCTGAATGGAATCATGTGCCCTAACCCACATCGCAGTTATCGTCATTTTATTCATCGTTCTTCTTCATCAGCAGCTAAGGCATCACATCCATCTATTAATATCGAAAGAGCAAAAGAAATCAAGAGAAAAATTGGGGAAGCGAAAAAGAGAGAAAATGAAAGGTAGAGTGAGGGAGATGGAGTGTTTGGGTTAGGTCTAGTGGATTGTGATGTTGGATCGGTTGTTTGGGTTCGAAGAAGGAATGGTTCGTGGTGGCCAGGTCAAATACTTGGCCTTGATCACCTTTCTACTTCTCATCTTACTTCTCCTCGTTCAGGAACTCCCGTTAAGCTTCACAGAAAGGAAGTTTCCAACAAGTAATTGTCTTTTTTTTTCCTTTTATTACATTTATTATTCTTATTCAATAATTCATATCACACTTTCTTGATTATTATAGTGTTCCTTTGTTTTAGTTTAGCCACTAGCAATTAAGTTAAAGTTTATGTGATTGTGAGTGTGAGTATATAGTTATTGAATGGTGCCAACTCTATGTTAGTTAGAAAGTTATAGAGACTTGTTCTTATGATATCCAGTGTTGATGCATGTCATTAGTATTTTTTTATTTTCCTTGTGTGCGTTGGTATTATTTTTAACAGAGATTGGTACAATTTGTGAAATCCAAGCTTGTGAAGGCATTCTGATGTGGTGAATTTGATGGATGTATTGAAAAGGCGGAGTCCACCCAGGGTATGCTATTAAAGAAAAAAAGAGAAATATACACGTAGAGAAGATGTCATTCTTCATGCTCTTCAACTCGAGAGGCAAATGTTAAAGAAGCAAGAAAAAATAGGTGATGCTTCTGACTAGATCAATTCTAGATCATATAATATACTGTTAAGAAAGGCGTATTCATGTATCTAGACATTAAGAAATGGCAATGAAAAAACAAAATCATATGCAACATCGGGGTAAAGAGGTTTGGGCCTAATATTTCCTTTTGAGATGTTTGTTCTCATTTTCTATTGATCCAGATGTTTATTAGAAACTAATAGTTGATGATAGTGCTCTAACTCTAACAAGTGATGGGTCTTTGCATAGGAAGTACAATTCAGGCTAATGGCCAACTTATTATTTAGATGGAAGAAAAAGTAGATGTTAGATAGAGCAAAAAATATTTAATGCGTGTATTTTTTTTTTTGTTTTCTGGATTGGGGCAAGTTGGTGTAACACACCAATTAGAAGGAGACTCTTGTTAATGTTCCAATGTCGGCTTCCTAATTTGGAGGGGAGTGTGCTTATTGCAACTCTTTGGCTGATGAAGAGAGTTAATATGCTTTTATGGATGTTGTTGAATCTGATTCTCTTGAAATTGGTTCTACTAATGTTGATTCAGATTCCTCTGAAATGGAACTTGACATGGGTGATGAGATGACTACACTTTCAAGTTTAGTTTCTATCATGCATATCTTTTGTATAATTATAATCTAATGGTCACAACTTGAAAATGCTAAAAAATAAAAGGCATTTGATTGTTGGTTCCAGTGGTCTATTTATTTTTCCCAATATTTATTTATTTGAGGTAATTTACTTCCCATACACTTCATTATATTTCCTGTGGTGAAAGTAGGATTAGTTTTCCTTGTTACATTATTGCATGGATGGTGAATAATATCCAAGATTTGATTTTTAACGAAGTTCAATGACATGTAATCCATGTACATGACATCACCTAGTGGGATAAGTCTATTGTTGTGATTGTTGTTGTTGTTGTTGTTGTTGTTGTTGTTGTTGTATTGAAACAAATTCCTTGTGTCAAATTTTACTTCTTCTACATTCTTACATCTTTTCTTCTCATTTTCCTTAAAAATAACTTTGGATGGTGATTGTAACCCAACAAATGCCTTATTAGATATGTACAATATGATGATTTTGTTGCCTACACTCGTCCCTATCTCTTACAATGAAATCAACAATTGGTTTTGCTGCTTATATTTATTATAAAGGTTTTAAAACTTCAGAACATTTTGAAGATTGACCAATGTACCGTGGAATATAATTATAACATCTCCCTCTTGATTCAGGTCCAACCCAAAAAACATTTTAGCACACAGATTCTATCTATGAACTGTACAAAACACATAACTCCTCAATTATTCTCAAAATAGTTTTATCTCGTTGCACTTGTGATTAAACTCGTCGGGTCCCCATAGTGATTCCCATCGTAATACTTGTCACGCATTAACTTGTCGCCCTTAAAGGGTCTTATAGTCGTGCGATTGTACAATTCATAGTTCATAACTCAATGCACACAACATCTCAATTTATCACATACACTCGATCTCAATCACAATGGTATAATCTCAATTTAACACGTTATCACACCTCATGAATCATATACACTTTACCTATGAGCTATGCAATACACACAACTACTCAATTGTTTTCAAAATTATTTTAACTTGTCGGGTTCCCATAGTGGATCTCATCACAATATTCGTCGCCCTTAAAGGGTTTTACAATTGTGTGATTGCACAGTTCATAGCTCACAACTCAATACACATGTATTTCATCAATCATCACATGTTCAATTTATCACATAATCCCAATTTGAATCACCATTTCATAATCTCAATATAACAACAAAAGGTTTATCATAACATGGGGAGTATAACCTCTCAAATAATTTCACACAATTATATCAAAATCAATTAATCCAAATCATAGGTATAAAAAAAATGAAAAGACCAATGACACTCAATTTTATCAATCAATTGGCATCAGGACATTAATATTGTATTTATAATCATAAAGGAAAAATTCAATAATTCAATAAACATCCAAAAATAAACTCCAATTTAATTCTCTAAGGATCCCTACACATGTTCATTCTAATCCCAATTGTGATAAACTCATCCTTTACCTCTAAGCGGGTTCACGTGTGCATTGTGACAACAATAACAGCATCTGTAATGGTTTCCTAAGATTCCTCAAGTTCTTCCCCTGATTACTCTGATAGGGTTCCCAAACGTCAGAGAGAAAAAGGGATTGAGGCCTCCATTTTGTACTGCTTTGTGCGATTCTGTTTTCTCTCTCTGTGAATATTTCTCACAAATCCCAACGGTTAAGCTATACGAAAATGAATCACGAACTACATAACAAAATTTCACGACAATCCAACGGTTAAGGAGTTTGGGATCATAATTTTACTGAGAAGGTTTTGGGTTTCTACGGGAAAAGAAAAGGTTACAATGCGAAGGGTATATCTCTCAGCTCCGACATCTTTTCATAATTCCCAATGCTGAAAATGTTTGGAAATGAGTTCCAAACCTGGTGCTCAAATTTCACAACAATCCAACGGTAAATGAGTCCAAGATCATCATTTTCTGGGACATGTTTGGTTATATACGGGAAAAGGAGAGGGTTTTGGGAGGAGGAGAAGGAAAAACGAAATTGAGAAGAAGAGGTGGCATAGAGAGTATCATCAGTCTAAAAACTGACCTAAGATGCCTTAGATAGGGTACTCTCATAGCCTATTATTTACTCTATTTATTTATTTTTATTATTTTATAAAAGGAACTTTATTTTATTTCCTATCAAATTAATAAATAAATTTTTTTTTCTTCAAATCATTATCTTAATATATTTATTTTTCTTTATTTATTTAATTATAAAAACCTCACCATTTTCTAAAACTTTATTTTATTTTATTTTACTAAAAAGCTTTTTTATTTTATTTACGACAAAATGAGATGTTGCAATTCGGATGCATGGGCTTAAGAGGATTAGACAGCCTTGAAAGGATATTGAAAAAATAAAGGGTTTGCTCCATTTTATAAACATTGAGAAAAACTATGGATGTCATGGTGGATATAAGAGGAATTTATATACTGCATAAATGTTTATTGTAAACATTATAAGAAGTTAATAATTTATTGATAATTATTTGAGCAAAAATATATATTTAGTTGTTTATTACCGTGCGTCGGTTTTTCTGAAATTGGAGATTGGGTTTGGTGTAAAGCAAAAAAAAAGACATTAAAAAAATAATAACAGTTTCTCTAAAAATTGGTTTAGAAATTACAAAGTCTAAGACTGTTACTCTAAAAACCATCTTAGAATATGTAGTTTCCAAGACGATTTTTCTAAAAATTGTCTTAGAATCTTAATGTTTTAAATTTTTTTAAAACTAACAAAAAATAAAATAATTTAAGATGGTTTCTAATAAAACTGATATAGAAACCGACATTCTAAAATGATTTAAAAATTATTGTGGAAAGTATTTACTTTCCATGATGACAGCTTCAAAAACGATTTAGATTTGTCGTGGAAAGTGCTACAAAGTACGGAGGTTGAGGTTTTATTGAGCTGGGATTTGAGAGATCCTACACATTTAGAGTGAAGTGAAGACACATTTAAATTGATATTTTCAAATATAAGATTAAGTATTGGCAAAATTTTGACATAAGAATGTAGACATGTTACGGGCATAAAAAAAATAAAGATGCAAAAACATTCTAAAGTAACTTACATCTAGTATTATTTGAAGGGTATCCGGAGAGAATATCAATATCTTTACATTGGAAAGCACTTGCAGCCATTTTATGAGACACGAATTTGTCACCACATAGTTGAATCCGACGGAAGGTTTACTTCTTCAAGAAAAGAAAGATTGCATGTGGTGGAGAGTTGGTGACTAAGAAAACTGTTGACAAAGGAAGAATTAAGAGTACGTTTGGATAGAAAATTTTAACTGAGGAAAGTAATTTATCAGAGAATTTAAATTTTTGTAATATAAAATTCACTGTTTGGATTTTTTTATGAAGAATTTAAATTTTTGGAATTTTAAAACAGAATTTTAAACAACTAAAAATATGGAATTTCAATTTCCTTCTGAAATGTGAGAAATTGAAATTCTCTTCTTGATAGAAGAATCTTTCAAAACGTTCGCGTATTTCCTTTATAACCTCCATCCTCTCTTGCACGTGAAAGTTTCCAAAATCTCATTCTCGAATTCGCGACTCTTTCCTCACGTCGATGATCTTCTTCTTCAAGAAATGTGGAGCATCGATTGGGTGCGGGCGTAGGGAAACACGTAGAACTGCACCCGCCAGTCAGGAGAGCAGTCATCGCTACACATCACGCAGTGGAGGTGCTCACCAGCGCGGAGGGCCTAGGTCATGCCTTGTGTCATTGATTGAATGTTGTGGTTGGATGTGCTGGTGTACGTTGTCGTGTCCCGGTTCTCCTTCAACTTCCCCTTCCCTTTGGGAGCACACCAACCATATCTTCTCTTATTTTTACATTCATTTTCTTTCATCCTCACGGTTTTTTTTATCCAAGCACAAAATTTTAAAAATAAAAGAATTTCAATTGAAATATTTAAAATTTTTCGGAATTTTAAATTTCTTATCGGAACACACTCTAAGATCTGGAGTAGACAACACAAGTTTGAAATCTTGTCGTTGTTGTATTCTCAAATGGGAAAGGGTGTTATTAGATATCCAAAGGGGTGACAACCAAACATTAGAAGGAGTGACTCAAAATTGGGTTTAAGTCCTGTAGTCAAATTGCCCTAAAGGGGGCATTTTTACAAAGTTATTCCCGAAATAGGTATGTTTTCAAACTAATTCCATAATGGTGCTATTTTCTACGTAAAGTGCATGCAAAAACAATGCAAACCGCCAGCTCCATTGGCGCATTTGCTGTGGCTGTGACACGTGGCGAATACGCCATTGCCACTAGCGGGTTCCATGGTATCGCCAGCCCCATTGGCGATTTCGCCATGCAAGGGGGAGTAGCCAGTCAAACTGGTGAGTTCCAAGCACAGGGCGCAGGCTTCTCAGCCTTTTCAGGCTTTTCAGTTGGCAGGCTTTTTCAGTTGGCAGGGGCAGGGGTACAGGCTAAAGGGAAGTAGCCATTGGCATTGGCGAGTTAGGCTAAATGGGAGTAGCCAATGGCTTTGGTGATTTAGGGTCTTTAAATAGGTCCAACGCGTCTTCAAAATTGCTTTAGTGTTTTGAAAACTTGCTTTTCAGTGTTTTGAAAACTTGCTCAAACCCTCAAATTTTGCCTTCTTGAAGTTTAAATTTGTCAGCACTCAAGGTTCAAAATTCTCAATCAAACAATTTTTTCACATCAATTTTATTTTTGAAGTAATTTTTTTAGGCCGGAATAAAGTTTGAATGTGAAGTTTTTATTATTATTTTAATTAAATTAGATTTATATTCAATATGCTTGTTCGTGTGTGTTAAAAATTTGTGAGGATTGAAGTAAAAGTGTGTCTAAAATAAAAAAAAATTTGTGCCATCATGTTTATTTGAAGAAAATATTTTGAGTCTGGAAGAAATATTTTGAATATGAAGTTTTTAGTATTTTTTTAATTAGATTAAGTTGGTGTTAATGCTTTGTTAGTGTGTTAAAAATTGATGTACCTTGTACTTTCAACTGTGTTTAAAATTAAAAAAATTTGTTGCATCATATTTATTTGAAGTAAGTATTTTGAGTGTGGAATTTTTTTTTAATATGAAGTTGTAGTATTTTTTTAATTAGATTAGGTTGATGTTCATGGTTTGTTGGTGTGTGTTAAAAATTTATGAGCGTTCAACTTGAATGGTGTTTAAAATAAATTTTTTTTGGCATTATATTTATTTGAAGTAAGTATGTTGAGTGCGGAAAAAAATTTCAATATGAAGTGTGTAGTATTTTTTTTAATTAGATTAGGTTGGTGTTGATGCTGTGTGCCTTTATAATAATAGCTTTGTTGATGCTTAGTAATGTAATTAAAATGTCTACTTTGAAAGTGTTCTTTGATGCTTTGTTCAGCCTTTTTAAATTTATACTTTTAAGTTTCTGGCATCATATTTATTTTAATGTATTTGTAGTAATTTTTTAATTACCTTTTTTTATTTTGAAGTTATTATCGTTAAGATTAATTATTTATAATACTAACTTTGTTTATGGTTTATTTTGCCTTTAAAATTACTACCTTGGAATTGTTTATGTTTTTAAGTGTCTACCATCATATTTATTTGAAGTTAATAATTTTTTTATAGAATAAAGTTTTAATGTCAATTTCCAGTAAATGGACTTTTTGTGATTACATTTTATTATTTTGAATTTATTATGATTAATTATTTAAAATATTGTTTTTGTAGGTACATCATGAGTTCGATTATAACAGTGTTGTATTTCGATGGAAGGGTATATAAAGAGAATGATGGTGTAATATTTGAAGGCAGTAAAAAAGTGATTCAGATTAAACGTGAAATTAGTTTCAATGCTTTGAAGAAGAAAAATTAGAGATAAGGTAAAGTTAGAAAATAATGAAATTATTTATGCTATCAGTTGTAGATTTTTAGTGTCTGGAAAATATGTTGCATTGCAAATTTGTGATGACGAAGATGTTGAAACCATGCTCGAAAGTTTTCAACAACAAGATCAAATGTCAGTTCTGGAATTGTACATAGAAAAGGATGTGGTTGGTGGTTCTATGTTTCATTCTGCAAATTCTCTTACATCATGTGGAAATAATTTATCTAATAATGAGGTGCAACCGCCTAGAAATGTGAGCAGAGCAATTTACATGGTGATGAAGATGATGATGATGATGATGATTATCTTGTGTCTAACTCATACGTTGAAGAGTCTTTAGACGAAGATGATAATATTGACGGTATATCTAATACAGACGATGACGATGAAGTCACCGACATGATTCAACCAGTAAGAATTGTTCACCCAGTAGAAGGTATAATTTCCTGTAAAAAAAAATAGGTGAATACATTTATCATTTGATGACAATTGTATTTAATGCTAAATAAGTATGATTTGAAATTTTTTTTGAACTATTAGGTGTACAAGGAATTCAAAATCCATTTTGGAATGATGCTTTGCATTATAACAATATCAACTGGAGTCATCCTGATGAGGAGGACATTTGTGGTTTGGGGATGCCATCGAGTTTTAATGTTGGCCAACAATTATATGTTGGCATGGATTTTGATAGTAAAGATGCGGTCAAAAATGTAGTCAAACAATATGTTATGAAGGTGCATCAAAGTTTCAAAGTTGTTGAAAGCAAATCGAACAAGTATGTCGTTTGTTGCTTGAATAACAGCGTAGAGTGTCCTTGCCCTTTCTATATGAGGGCAATTTTATCTAAAAAAACTTATTCATGGAAAGTCACACAATGGGGATGACCACACACATGTCTCAATATGACCATGACACAAGATCACGAGAAGCTTGATTCAGATTTAATTGCCACTTGTGTAGTAGGTACATATTTTATGTTCATATTATGCTACTTTTGCGTTAATTGTCATTTAAATTTTGTTATTTTATTGTAAGGCATGATAAAAAAAAATCCATCAATAAAAGTTTCTTTGATTTAAGAGAGGATTAACAACGAATTTTCCTACAAGGTGTCGTACAAAAAAGCTTGGTTTGCGAAACAAAAGCCATTGTAATTGAATATGGCGATTGGGAAGAGTCATATGCGAAAATTTCGTCGTGGCTAACACACATGCAAAATCATTCTCCTGGATCATATTTTTAAATACTACATGACGATTTTATTATTGGGAATACGGTTAGTCGTAAACACCGTCAGTTTCATAGAGTGTTTTTGGACTTTTAGTCAATGTAAAGAGGCTTTCAAGTATTGTAAGCCAATCATACAAGTTGATGACACATATTTGTACGACAAATACGATGGGACCCTCTTAATGGGCACATCACAAGATGGAAATGGTGGTGTCCTTCCTCTAGCATTCGCCGTGGTCGAAGGTGAGACGTTAACAGCGTGGTCATGGTTTTTGGCACACTTGCATGAACACGTCACAGATAAAAATGGTATTTGTCTCATATTTGATCTTCACGTGAGTATAAAGTCTATTGTGGCTAATGAAGCACTTGGTTGGCAACCTCCCCACGGTTATCATGTTTACTGCTTCCGACACACAGCAAGCAATTTCAATTGCAAATTCAATAATGCCAAAAAAAAAGAAATATTGAAGAAATTGGGTAAGATTTCATTTATGATGGTCACGTTAATTTAAGTTTCATATATACTTAAAATTGTTGTTGCTAACTAATTTTGTGCAGGCTGCACTCCTTGCAAGCACATTTTTGATCAAAATTTAGAAAAATTCCGTCAACTGAGTCCAGCCATAGCAACATGGATTGATCGCATTTCAAAGGAAAAATGGACAATGTCTTATGATAGAGAAGGACGTCGATATGGCCACATGACAACCAACCTCTCAGAATGTATAAATAAGGTTTTGAAGGATTGTCGCAACATACCGATAACAGCGTTGGTCAAATCAACATATAGTAGGTGTCGAAAGTACTTTGTTGATCGTGGCCGCCAAGCCCAAATACAGTTAAATGAAGGACAAGTATATTGTTCTAAGCTTGTTAAAGAACTTAGAAAAAATCAAGAACAAGTTTGTTCGCACATCATTCGCATGTATGATATCCACTCTACAAGGTTTGAAGTAAAGGAGACCTTCAATCCTATAACGCAACATGGCGGACAAAAGTGGACAGTTAACTTGAATGACCATTATTGTCAATGCGGAAAGTATTTTGCGCTTCACTATCCATGTTCACACATTAATATTTCTTCTTTTTCAGTCTTTGTAAGTTCACACTAAAATTGAAAAAAAAAAACTTAGAGGTACCAAATTGAAAAATTACACACTTATATGAACCAAAAATGAACAAAAAAAATTCCATGCATAAAACTTGAAAAAAAATGCAAACTTATGGGAACTGAAAATAAATAAAAAACTTAGAGACACTAAAATTAAAAAAAAATGTGAACTTATGAGGACAAAACCATATTTAGGCCTATTTTTCAACTGAATTACAGTCTATTAATATTGACACCCTTTGTGTTTTTGTTGGGTTCTTGTTACATCAATCTCGTTTAAAAGAATTTTACATCACACTTTAACCTCAAAACCTTAATATTCCAATAATCTCCCCCCCCCCCCCCCCCCCCCCTCAATTGTGATTCTCTTCCACATGGTATTCTCCCCCTTGAGTGGAAGTCATTTTCAATTCAAGGGATCCCCATGTTCATAGATTAATTTTTGTCTTCTTCACTTGTTCAAGCCAATCACTAAGTCGAATCATTGACTCTAATACCAATTGTTGAGAAATCCGAGTGGGTATTAGGGATATTTACACTAAAGGGCCATGAGTAACCACATAACTACACTTTAATCCAAAACCTTAAGGTTCATACTTATGGGTCTTTTCTTCACATATATGGTGCCCAACCTTCTAATTCCTATACGATGTGAGACTTCACCTCACACTTGTACTTTAACAATCTCCTCGTCAAGTGTGAGTCTCTTCCACATGGTAATTTTCCCCTCAATTGGAAGAAATTTAAAATCCATGAGTAGTACCCAAAGGTAACCCATAGAGCTTGCTTAACCATGACTGTCCTGACTTGCCTAGTCATTGCTGCCAACATACTCTAGTACCCCAAAGAGAAAAATTAAAGAAAACTCACCAACAACATAATGTTGCATTTGTGTGAAGGAGAAGATGGAAATGGAACAAAAATGTTAGCTACACATTGTGTACGCTTCACACTCAAACACAAAAACAAAAATAAGGAAAGAAAAAATACGTACCCACACCTAACGATTGTGATTCCTAAAATGAAGAACAACAAAAAGCTTTGAATATAACTGAAAGGTACAAACATTAGGGGCAATCCAGAAAATTTAGCAACCGAAATTGTTCTTCAAATGAAGAAGATAAACAAACTTCTAATAATTAAGTTTTTTCAAAGGTAAAAACAAAATAGAAAAAGAAGCTTACCCATCACACTACCTTTAGATTTGTTGAAGAAGATGGAAATCACAAAAGGAGGAAAAGAAGAGGGCATAAGAACTAGTGACTAGATGTCGAAGATTTAAGGGATTTTCTAGAAAAGGAAAAGGAAAAATGAAAGAAGAAAAATCATTCTTCTCACTATGACCGACAACAACAATAACTCGATAGTTAGGGTTTGGCCAAGGTGCTATTTTCTAGAATTTTTTTGGCGGAAATGAATAATAGAATGTGAGAAACGTTTTAATCGATTTACTTTTTCAAGATGCGGCCCTGACAAGCCAAAAATCGCATTAGAGTTGGTGACCAGAGGAGGTTTTTTGAGGTGTTGTCTGAAAGATTTTGGAAGAAGAGAGAAGATCATAAACTAAATGGAGAAGAAAGAAAAAAACTGATTAAAACTAATAAAAAAATGAGAACACATAGGACAAACTTAGATATTTAGAAGCTAGTTTAGGCAGATTTTATAAGAAGTTGACATGTGTCCTTAGTGGAGCCATTTTAATCAAAGTAACTGATTGATTGACTGAATGAAGTAATTTATAATTAATGATAGGCGGCAAAGTTGGATCCATGTGTGAGCTAGACTTTTTTTATAAAATGTTTTCAAGTTTACGAATAATACAAAACAAGGTTACAAATTGAGTTTGTTGTGTCACAATTAGAAAAGAAGTGGAATATATGAGATCCTACATAATTAGAGTGAATTGATAACAGATATACTTAATTTTATTTTAGTAATAGATCGTATATCTAGTTTTACACATGAAATTAATAACAGATATTTTTGTTAAACTTATTATTCATTAAATAATTATTTATTAAATTTTAAATATTTAAATAAATATGTAAAAGAATTGATCTCACATTATGGTTTGTGATTACGAGAAACAATTGTGAATTGTGATTTGTGATGATGAAGACTAAGAACTTGTCACAACAGTGTAGGGCTTTGCTCATTTGCAATGAGATTATGGTACTCAACCAAGAACCTGTCGAAGGGGACACAACAGGCAATAATGTCAGAAGATCATGGTAATGTTCGACAAGACATTTCAGTTAATTTTTTAGTTTTTTTATTAATTAGTTGAAAAACTCATTTGATTGTTTGATAGATAAGTTTTTTTTAATAGTTTCTCAATAACTTCTAACATTTTCTGAAACTTTACTTGAAGTATTTTTTTTAAATGCTAGCTTCTAATTTCTATTTTTTTTCATTTTTATCGTTAATATATTTATCAAATTTTCTATTTATCCATTTTAAATAAATTATGAATTTATTTTTTCTAGTAATTTTACAATTTCCAGCTATTTTAACAACTAGTTTCACAGAATATTTTTAAATTAATAAGGTATATTTTTAGTTTCCAACTAGCATTCTAGCTTTCAGGTAGTTTTGCCGAACATAGTCCATGAAAATAGTATGTTTGAATTAGAGTATCAAATTAAACCTAAAAAATAAACTAAAAGACCAAAATAGACATTAAATAAATTCTTAATGATAAATTACAATAATAGTTTATGAATGTATAAGGATTTTATTATCTCATTTTCATTCTAATTTTTCGATAACTTTCTCGAGCATTCTATTTTACAAGTAACAAAATTCTTTTCAAAAAGATGATATCTAATTCTACAGTGAAACTAAACCTACGAAATTTTAGATGTGAAGTTGAACATGAAAAATGGCTAAATATCATCTTTAACCGATCTTCTAGAATAAAAAATTTACAATGACAATGCAATAGATAACACTAACAAAGTCAGTTTGGATTCTTCAGTTTATTACTTGATCTTTTCTTCCACTACTACAAAACATAGTTTTTACGATGGTGATTCGACTATGGTTTTATCAAAACCGTTGTCGTTTTGAAGGTAGTGACATTTTTGTAATTAGTGTGACTTTTTCAATGATGGTTTTTGAAAAATCGTCTTTGAAATTGGTAATCGATGGCAGTTTTGGTACGACCCATCATTATGAGTTTGAGGTTATATGGTTGTTTTGGAATGTTGTATTTTGGTCCCTATATATGGTTGTTTTGGAATGAAATTATGTTTTTAGAATGGTAGGTGTGACTTCGTTATGGTGATGGATTTGAGGTTAGCTCATGGTGCTTCTAGAAGATTCAAGCTTTTAATTAAGCAAAGTCAAAATTGAAAACCCTAAAAATGAAATTTCCCAAATCTGAATGGAATAATGTGCCCTAACCCACATCGCACTGATCGTTGAAGAGAAAAAGAAATGAAGAGAAAAATTGGGGAAGCGAAAAAGAGTGAAAGTGAAAGGTAGAGTGAGGAAGATGGAGTGTTCGGGTTAGGTCTAGTGGATTGTGATGTTGGATCGATTGTTTGGGTTTGAAGAATGAACGGTTCATTGTGGCCAAGTCAAATACTTGGCCTTGATCACCTTTCTACTTCTCATCTTACTTCTCCTCATTCAGGAACTCCCGTTAAGCTTCTCAGAAAGGAAGATTCCAACAAGTAATTGTCTTTTTTTTTTCCTTTTATTACATTTATTATTCTTATTCAATAATTCATATCACACTTTCTTGATTATTATAGTGTTCCTTTGTTTTAGTTTAGCCACTAGCAATTAAGTTAAAGTTTATGTGATTGTGAATGTGAGTATATACTTATTGAATGGTGCCAACTCTATATGAGTTAGAAAGTTATAAAGACTTGTTCTTATGATATCCAGTGTTGATGCATGTCATTAGTATTTTTTTATTTTCCTCATGTGCGTTGGTATTATTTTTAACAGAGATTGGTACAATTTGAGAAATCCAAGCGCATGAAGGCATTCTGATGTGGTGAATTTGATGGATGTATTAAAAGGGCGGAGTCCACCCAGGGTATGCTGTTAAAGAAAAAAGAGAAATATACACATAGAGAAGATGCCATTCTTCATGCTCTTCAACTCGAGAGGCAAATGTTAAAGAAGCAAGAAAAAATAGGTGATGCTTCTGTCTAGATCAATTGTAGATCATATAATATACTGTTATGAAAGGCATATTCATGTATCTAGACATTAAGAAATGACAACGAAAAGACAAAATCATACGCAACATCTAGGTAAAGAGGTTTTGGCCTAATATTTCCTTTTGAGATGTTTATTCTCATTTTCTGATGATCCAAATGTTTATTAGAAGCTAATAGTTGATGATAGTGCTCTAACTCTAGCAAGTGATGGGTCTTTGCATAGGAAGTACAATTCAGGCTAATGGCCAACTTATTATTTAGATGGAAGAAAAAGTAGATGTCAGATAGAGCAAAAAATATTTAATGCGAGTATTTTTTTTGTTTTCTGGATTAGGGCAAGTTGGTGTAACACACCAAGTAAAGAAAAGAAAATTTGTTATTTACCATAAGAGTCTAGTGATTCTCTGGATTAGAAGGAGACTCTTGTTAATGTTGCAATGTCGGCTTCCCAATTTGGAGGGGAGTGTGCTTATTGCAACTCTTTGGCTGTTGAAGAGAGTGAATATGCTTTTATGGATGTTGTTGAATCTGATTCTCTTGAAATTGGTTCTACTAATGTTGATTCAGATTCCTCTGACATGGAACTTGACATGGGTGATGAGATGACTACACTTTCAAGTTTAGTTTCTATCATGCATATCTTTTGTATAATTATAATCTAATGGTCACAACTTGAAAATGCTAAAAAATAAAAGGCATTTGATTGTTGGTTCCAGTGGTCTATTTATTTTTCCAAATATTTATTTATTTGAGGTAATTTACTTCCCATACACTTCATTATATTTCTTGTGGTGAAAGTAGGATTAGTTTTCCTTGTTACATTATTGCATGGATGGTGAATAATATCTAAGATTTGATTTTTAACTAAGTCCAATGACATGTAATCCATGTACATGACATCACCTAGTGGGATAAGTCTATTGTTGTGATTGTTGTTGTTGTTATTGTTATGGAAGTGATGAAGAACAAGCAAGAAAAACAACAGAAAATGCAGCAGACAAGAAATGTCATACACATCGAATTGTGCAGCAAAGGTGAAAGAGAGAAGAATAAGAAAGAACACGCACAGGATTACGTGGTTCACCTTGAGAAAGGCTACACCCACGGAAGGGAAAAATAGAAAGCTTTTATTATAGTTGCAGTATACAAGTGGAAGCTTATTCTATCTTTGAAATACAAGACATCCTTGCCTTATATAGGCAGAAGACAAAACAAAAAAAAAATAACAGAATAAACTTCCTTATGGATTTAGGTCACAGCCCAACAATTCACCACCTTGAACTAACATCCATATAGGACACAAACTGCTCCGTCCAAACACTCATGATCTTATCCCCAGCAGTCAACATTGAGCAAGCTTAAGCAGTGATCAAACTTGCTCTTTGGAACTGGCTTTGTGAACATATAAGCAGGATTGTGCAGAGTGCTGATCTTATGAACTTTGATTCTTCTTTCTGACCGAATGAAGTGATATCTAACATCTATATGCTTGGTTCTATCATGATGAACCTGATCCTTGGCCAAGCATATAGCACTAAGGCTGTCACAGTAGATGTTACCATATTCTTGATAAATCCCGAGATCATTTATCAGACCTCTCAGCCAAATTCTTTCTTTTGCAGCTTCAGTAAGAGCCATATATTCAACCTCAGTAGTTGAGAGAGCAACAGAAGGTTAAAGTGTTGCCTTCCAACTCACCAAGCAGCCACCAAGGGTGTAAGCTTACCCTGTTAATGACCTTCTCTTGACAAGATCAGCAGCAAAATCTGCATCAGAATAGCCAGTGAGGCAGCAATCTGAGTGAGATCCATAGATCAAACCTACATCTGCAGTCCCTTTTAGATATCTGAAAATTCTCTTCACTGCTTTCCAATGTTCCTTCTGAGGTTGGTTTAAGAACCTACTAACCATGCTAACTGCATAAGCAAGGTCAGGTCTGGTGCAAACCATGGTATACATGAGACTGCCAACAACACTTGAGTATGGAACCTTTGACATGTAGTCCTGATTAGCTTGAGCATGAACCTTTATCACAGCAGACAACTTCTCTTTTTCTGAAAGGGGAGTGCTGATAGGTTTAGAGTCAGCCATTCCAAACCTCACAAGTATCTTCTGAATGTAATCCTTTTGAGACAAAAATAGCCTTTTCTGAGTTCTGTCCCTATAGATTTCCATTCCTAAGATTTTCTTCACAGCCCCTAGATCTTTCATATCAAATTCACCATTCAGGAGAATCTTCAGATTTTGTATATCACACATGTTTTTTGCTGCAATAAGCATGTCATCTACATAGAGTAGAAGATAAATCATTGATCCATCCTCCACCTTGTTGTGATAAACACAACAGTCATAGAGACTTCTCTTGAATCCTTGGCTGGTGATAAAGCTGTCAAACCTCATGTATCATTGCCTTAGAGATTGTTTCAACCCATACAAGGACCTTTGTAGTTGACAAACATACCTTTCTTTTCTTTGAACTTCAAAACCTTCAAGCTATTTCATTAGAATATTTTCTTCCAATCTTCCATGGAGAAAAGCAGTCTTGACATCAAGTTGTTCAAGTTCCAGATCTTGGTTTGCCACTATAACAAGCAGAACCCTAATGGATGTATGTCTGACCACAGGAGAAAAATTTTCGTTGAAATCTACTCCTTCTTTCTGGCTAAATCCCTTGGCAACTAACCTAGCCTTGCATCTTATCCCTTCCTTTTCTGAAAAACCAGGTTTTCTCTTGAATATCCACTTGCAACCTACCACATGTCTTCCTTTAGGTAGTTCAACAAGTTTCCAGGTCTAATTCTTATATAAAGATTCCATTTCCTCTTTCATAGCTAACAACCAATTTTCAGCTTCAGGATGATTGATAGCTTCTTGGTAAGTGGCTGGTTCATTTGAATCTATTTCTTCAGCTGCATGTAATGCATAGGCAGCCATGTCTTCAAAACCATATCTTTCAGGAGGTTTAGTGACCCTTTTTGGTCTCTGATTGATTTCAGAATTGAGCTGTGGAGGATCAGGTTCGGTAGCCAAATGAGACTCATTTGCACTGAAATCTTCTAATTTCTCACCTTCTTGAAAAACCACAGGAGATGTTTTGGAATGACCCCCCTTTTCCGAGTCTTTGGCTGTAGATTCTACATCCTTTTCTTGAGGAGAGTGGCAGCTCTGTGTTCCAGTAATTGGAACCTCAAGCTTGGGATGAAACAGATGTGATTCATCAAAAATTACATCTCTATTGAGTAGAACTTTCTTTTCGGATGGAGACCAGATCCTATAGCCTTTCACCCCATCACCATAACCCATGAACATACCCTTTCTTGATCTAGGTACCAGCTTTCCTTCATTGACATGATAATAAGCATTGCAGCCAAATACTCTTAGGTTTGACTAGTTTTCTGTTTTGCCAATCCAGATTTCAATAGGAGTTTTAAGTCCTATAGCAGTAGAGGGTGTTCTATTGATCAGAAAACAGGCTGTATTGATAGCTTCTCCCCAAAAACTTCTGTTGAGACCAGCATTAGACAATAGACATCTTGTTCTTTCCAGGAGTGTTCTGTTCATTCTTTCAGCAACTCCATTTTGCTGAGGAGTGTTCCTAACAGTAAGCTATCTAGCAATCCCTTCATCTCTATAGAATTTGTTAAATTCTGTTGAGCAAAACTCCAAGCCATTATCAGTTCTGAGTCTTTTAACTTTCCTTTCAGTTTGTTTTTCAATCAGTGCCTTCCATTCTTTGAAGCATTTTAAAGCTTGACTCTTTTGACTCATGATGTAGATCCATGTCATCCTTGAGTAGTCATCAATTATGGACAGAAAATACATTCCACCACCTAGAGAAGGTACTCTTGCAAGCCCCCAACAGTGAGCATGAATGTAATCAAGAGTTCCTTTAGTGGTGTGAATTGCTTTAGGAAATTTAATCCTATGTTGTTTTCCGAAAACACAGTGCTCACAGAATTTCAGTTCATCCAATTTCTGATTTCCCAACAGCTACTATTTTTGAAGTATCATCATACCTTTTTCACTCATATGACCTAGCCTCATGTGCCACAATTGAGTTAAGTCAGGTATGCTCTTATTGGATCTTGATGCAACAGCTACTAGACCATCATCAATACATGTTGTACCTTGAAGTATATAGAGATTACCCCTCTTTATACCCTTCATCGCCATTGTAGAGCCTTTCTGAATTTTCATGACCCCATTTTTAGTGTTGCATTTGAACCCCTTTCATCCATAATACCTATGGAGATTAGATTCTTCTTCAGCTCTGGAACATGCCTAACTTCAGCGAGTGTTCGGATAATTCCATCATGCATCTTGATTTTTATTGTGCCAATTCCAATTGTCTTGCATGAGACATCATTTCCCATGAAGACATTTCCACCCGATTTCTCTTCATAGGTGTCAAACCAGGTTTTGTTAGGACACATATGAAAGGAACAGCCAGAGTCTAATATCCACTGATTTTCAGAATGTTGGTGATGATCAGCAACTGAGAGAACAAGCTCATTTTCAGATGTGGAACCTTCCTTGGCAACAGCAGCAGATGGTTTGCCCTTTTTCTTGGGACAATCTTTCTTCCAATGACCTGGCTCCTTGTAGTAGTTACAAATATCGTTTGGATTGACATGAGTCTTCTTCTTTCCTTTAAACACCTTTTTCTTGATGTTCTTGTTAGAGTTAGAGGCAACAAGACCAGATCCATTTGATTCTTCAAAATTTCCAGGTGCTTTAGATCGAAGTTCTCTTGAGTATAAGCTGGATTTCACCTCCTCCATGGTGACACATTCCTTACCAACACTAAGAGAATTGACAAAGCTTTCATATGATGGTGGTAGAGAGGCTAACAAAATCATGGCAGCATCTTCATCCTCTATCTTAACATCTATATCTCTTAATTCCATCAAAATAGAATTCAATTCACCAAGATGATCTTTAAGAGATGTACCTTCTTTCATGTTTAAACCAAATAGACGCCTCTTCAAGAAGAGCTTGTTGCAGATTGACTTAGTCATATACAGCTTTTCCAACTTGAGCCATAAGCCACTTGCAGTTTCTTCATTTGCAACTTCATATAAAACTTCATCAGACAAGGAAAGCAAGATTAGTGAGTGAGCCTTTTCTTCTTTTTCTGCAAGTTCTTCAGTCTTTGAAATAGAGGCCTTTTCTTTTGATTCAGAAGCCATTTCTTTCTTCACAGATGCAGAAGCAATAGCAGCCCAAAAACATTGTTCCTTCAACAAAGCACGCATCTTGATGCGCCACAGATTGAAGTTGTTCTTTCCATTGAATTTCTTAATCCTGATTGTGTTTGACATGATTTCTTGAATGTTCTTGATCACGAAGAAGCAGCGAAAGAACCAGAAACAAGACTCCCACATCTTGATCTTCGTATTCAGACGAGAATCTTGAATTCCCTTGATCGCAACTAGAGCTCTTGATACCAGTTTGTTATGGAAGTGATGAAGAACAAGCAAGAACAACAGTAGAAAATGAAGCAGATCAGAAATGTCATACACACCGAATTGTGCAACAAAGGTGAAAGAGAGAAGAATGAGAAAGAACACACATAGGTTTACGTGGTTCACCTTGAGAAAGGCTACATCCACGGGAGGGAAAAACAGAAAGCCTTTATTATAGTTGCAGTATACAAGTGGAAGCTTATTCTATCTTTGAAATACAGGACATCTTTGCCTTATATAGGCAGAGGACAAAACAAAAAAAAATAATAGAATAAACTTCCTTATGGATTTAGGTCACATCCCAACAGTTATTGTATTGAAACAAATTCCTTGTGTCAAATTTTAATGCTTCTTCTACATTCTTGCATCTTTTCTTCTCATTTTCCTTAAAAATAACTTTGGATGGTGATTGTAACCTAACAAATGCCTTATTAGATATGTACAATATGATGATTTTGTTGCCTACACTCATCCCTATCTCTTACGATGAAATCAACAATTGGTTTTGCTGCTTATATTTATTATAAAGGTTTTAAAACTTCAGAACATTTTGAAGATTGACCAATGTACCGTGGAATATAATTATAACATTTTTAAGATCCTTTCTCTTCGGGGAACTACCATTTACAACATATATGTATAAGTGCTCAACACCTAAAGAAAAAAAAAGTCACGATAGACCAAATTTACTGTATGAATATTGAGTAACCTACTTTGTTGCAACCTAGGACATTAAATTGAGATCATAATGAATTGTCATTAGCATGTTTCTCTTAATTTTGACTGGATGATAGTGCGTGTATGTCAAAACGCTTAGTGTATAATTTTCCTTAATGTGTGAGGTATGTTGTCAAGTGAGAATTCTTTTGAGAGTTGAGAACTATATATCTAGGGCATACAATCATACATGGATAGTTGAAATTACAAGTTAGTTAGTGATCATATAATCACTTACAAAAGTCATGCATTTTCTCTGGGTGTGGAGGGGGGGGGGGGGGTGCATGTGTCAAGGTGTTGATTAGTATGACACCTTCTACCCCTCACATATAAGTACTAATAATAAAAGTAACAAATCAAAATTAATTAAAAGCTTTTCTTAAAATACATTTAAATACAAGCCTTTCAAAATGGTAAAAGGCTCGCATTCACTTTTCTAACATCATAATAAAATT
This sequence comes from Glycine soja, assembly GCF_004193775.1. Classification (NCBI taxonomy): domain Eukaryota; kingdom Viridiplantae; phylum Streptophyta; class Magnoliopsida; order Fabales; family Fabaceae; genus Glycine; species Glycine soja. The sequence continues at coordinate 33,452,336 of NC_041010.1, forward strand.
TTCCCAAATAAATAATAAATTATCTCGGCTCAAAACAAGGTCGTCCAAGACTTCGTGCAACTAATATAGAACCTATATCCCAATGTCACATCCTATCAGAGCATTGTGTTCCCGTGTCTTCTAGCATGAGGTTCTTCATAGTCATCCACCTAATCATCTGCTCCTACAAACACAAAGTTCGACATCGTCACAGGATCCAAACACAAATAGCACATGGGGAGTGAGTTATCACATTCCTAACTAATAGAGAGAAAACAAGACAACATGTAGGTATAGATATCATACAAACAAAATAAAACTTACTTAAACATAACTCACATCATTTCATCACTTTGTCGTCCAACATCACATCACAACATAACACGTCTCATTCATTCACGTACTCAAGGATCAAAACACAATATCACCAAGTCAATCAATATCGATCAATACACAAGCATTATGCAACATAAACACTAAGACTCAATCATATATGTAATGTGGTACCATGTTAGTGAAAAACCTCGTCGGGTCCCTAGGAGTACATGACAAGAAAAATCACACACTAGCAAGTCAGGTCACTCTCACTAGGTAAAATCATAGGGAGACCAGTCAGGTCACTCTGTTTTGCGAGAATGTTCCAACCATATGGGATCAATATAGACTTAAAGGAGCACTTAAACTAGGTGTATTTACCCCTAAGGCCTACACTCTGAAGAGTCTGTGAGGGCCTCTCCCTCCTGATTCAGGTCCAACCCAGAAAACATTTTAGCACACAAACTCTATCTATGAATTGTACAAAACACACGACTCCTCAATTATTCTCAAAATAGTTTTATCTCGTTGCACTTGTGATTAAACTCGTCGGGTCCCCATAGTGGTTCCCATCACAATACTCGTCACGCATTAACTCGTCGCCCTTAAATTGTCTTGGCATTAATTCGTCACCCTTAAAGGGTCTTATAGTCGTGCGATTGTACAATTCATAGTTCATAACTCAATGCACACAACATCTCAATCACATACATACTCAATTTATCACATATGTTGGATCGAGTGACCTCAGAATAATTAAGAAGGGGGGGTTGAATTAATTATTCCTAAACTTTTACTTATTAAAAATTCACTCTTCTAAGGCTTTTTACTTATGTTGTTAAGAGAATAAGGAGTAGAAGAGAAACTTAACCAAAAGTAAAAGCGGAAATTAAAATGCACAGCGGAAAGTAAAAGAGTAGGGAAAAAGGAAACAAACACACAAGAGTTTTTATACTTGTTCGGCAACAACCCGTGCCTACATCCAATCCTCAAGCGACCTGCGGTCCTTGAGATTTCTTTCAACCTTGTAAAAATCCTTTTACAAGCAAAGATCCACAAGGGATGTACACTCCCTTGTTCTCTTTGAACCTAGTGGATGTACCCTCCACTAGAACTGATCCACAAGAGATGTACCCTCTCTTGTTCTCAGTCAAACCCAAGTAGATGTACCCTCTACTTGTACCACAAAGGATGTACCCTCCAATGTGTTAAGACAAAGATCTCAGGTTATTAAACCTTTGATACTTTGTGAATGGGGATACAAAAGAATTCTCAGGCGGTTAGTCCTTTGAACACTTTTATATAAGGGAATAGGAAGAATCAAAAGAATTCTCAAACTGTGTCGTTTTGAATTCTTTGACAAGGGAGAAGGGAGACACAAAAGAATTCAGGCGGTTAGTCCTTTGTTCTTTTGGAAAAGGGAGAAGAGAGACACAAAAAGAATTCAGGCGGTTAGTCCTTGGCGAATTCTTTTTGGCAAAGGGAGAAGGGGATGAAAAAGATGAATAACACAAGTTTTCAAGGTTTGGAAAACCAGAAAACTTCAGAAAGCTTTTAGTACAAAGAAGAAAAATAAGTTCAAAGAGATTCACGGCTTGTAAAGGATTGTATGAAATAAGTGTAAAATGTGTATTGAAAAGCAAATCAAAGCCTTTCTTTTATTAACTCTTCATGTTTGGCCAAGAGGACCATTTAGAAGAGTTATAACTCTTTTAGAAAAACTTAAAACCAATTTGAAAAAGTCAAAAAACCATTTGAAGAGTTACATCTTTTGATTTATTCAAAAACAATCACTGGTAATCGATTACCAAATAAGTGTAATCGATTACACAAAGCTTTTATGTGAAAGGATGTGACTCTTCACATTTGAATTTGAATTTCAACGTTCAAAGGCACTGGTAATCGATTACCAAAACATTGTAATCGATTACAGCTTTTTGAAATTAATTGGAACGTTGTAAATTCAATTTGAAAACTTTTTCAAAACAGTTTTGCTACTGGTAATCGATTATACCAATCTGGTAATCGATTACCAGAGAGTAAAAACTCTTTGGTAAACATGTTTTGAGAAAAATCATGTGCTACTCAATTTTTGAGAAAAACTTTTCATACTTATCTTGATTAAGCCTTCTCTTGATTCTTGAATCTTGAGTCTTGAATCTTGATCTTGATTCTTGAGATCTTGAACCTTGAATCTTGATTCTTGACTCTAAACTTTCTTCTTGAGTCTTGAATTCTTCATGATTCTTATCCTGAACTCTTGAATTGTTCTTGATTCACTTGAGTTGTTCTTTGCTTGACCTTTGATTCACTTGAGTTGTTCTTTGATTGATCTTTGAGCTTTTTGTCATCACCTTTGTCATCATCTTTTGTTATCATCATTGTTATCATCAAAAAACCTTTGAATCACCTTTGATTCACCATGAAACTTTGCTTCTACAACATACACTCAAAAGAAGTTTCGTCCCTAAAAAATTTGCCAAAAAATTGAGAAAAAAGATATTACGCATATGGTTCTCAATACCAAGTTGTGTGCCCAGTTGAAGCATTTTTCTGTGACTTCGATCATAACTCATTTGCACTTAACAACTAAATCTAGCGATCCTCGTTTACTCAATGATAGTATTTTATAAGTTAAGTCTTCTCACAAGAGTAATATTTCAACAATAATAGAATGTGAATGGCATACTATTTGGAGTATGGTAATATCATAGGAGACACAGATGACAATTTGAAACAAACAAACATACACAAGAAAATGTGACTGACCACATGGTCGACTCTTTTTTGAACATGAGACGGTTCAAGAAAAAAAATATGAGTTTCGAGACTCTCGCGCTCTACCAATTCTAGTCCACAAATAACCATCGAGAATACATGATTTGCCTACCCTCGGGTCTAACTCTCTTCCTTCAACACGATCTTTCTCACATTGGTATACTTGACTCATAACTCTCACTTAGGTATAAGAAATTGTAACGGTTCCACTCTAAGGTTTCCTAACTGATACTAACTGGGTGCTAATTGAATCACCAAAACATACCACTTCTCACTTCCGTAAACTTGTTCAAACTTAAGGTTTACGCCCTACAAAAATTTCACAAGAAAGCTTAAACTTACTCGACTCATCTTTAACAAGGGTTGAGGTTAATTCAAGGAATCCTAAAATAACTTTCTAGTTAAGGGCGTCTCATCTTAATCTTAAGTTTCTTTCATCTCAAAACAACTTTTTCCCAAAAAGGATTTAAAGTTATCTCTCACCTAGACATAGCATACTTTAAGGGTCATCATCATCTAACTAAAATGCATAACAAAACTCTTAGCACGAAATGTGATTCCCAAAGATCTATAACAACCTTATGATAAACCCCATAATCCAACTTAAGTGGAAATACACTAAGCACTAATCATCGAAACCACTACAAGGGCTAACTCAGGGTGGGAGATCCTGTCCATGCATCCCATGAACACACAAGGGGTTGATCTTGCCAAGACATGACCAGGTACACGTAAAGACCACGAAAGGTACTAAGGTAGTTATCGGAGCATCCTCAAACTTTTCCCATATTAAGGTAAGGAGAACTAAGATTTATCTCGCTAATCATACAACTATCATCAATAATCCTTTAGGTCACCTACCTTATGCAAGAACACTCACTCTCGAAGCCTTCCATGCTTAGCAATTAATGCCTTACTAACTACCTTACACTCTTCTTAAGGTTTCACACTAAATCTCTTAACTATTTTTCACAACTTTTCCAACTACTCTATATTCTTAAATGACTCTTTACCAGTCATCTCCTAGAAACTACGGTTACAATTTTCTATGGGTATTACACTTATAAGATTCTCAATCTTGCACTTAGGTGGTAACTAAGCACATCCTTAAGGAACACAGGTACATGACTTACTAAGTTGACTTTCATCTATATGTAACAAGGATCATGCCTACTCAAGTATTTTCCTCTCGAAACACCTTAACGTGATTAACAAGAGCGAAGTCTCTCTCTATTCATAACAGGTGTAAACCCAGGTGGAGATGTTAACAATTGTGAATGAATTCTATAAACGAAAACATGACCACAGTGTAAACCCAGGTGGAGATGTTAACAATTGTTTGATTATGTAAGAAACATCAGTAATCAAAAACTATTTGACGTAGGCTCATAACACAAAGAATGAATTATACTCAAGCTTGCAAGTGTAATCGAATTACTTGACTTCAGCACGCAACACAAGAATAGGTTGCACTAGAATTAGAAGGTACTCTCAAAGAGTATTCTTTATGAAATATATCTCGATATGAGTAATCGAACTATAGAGTATCCATATTGCAAAGAACAAGAAATCATAAACAACCATATTATCTATGTAATTAAGGTAGAACATCATATTACAAGCATGCATAGAATTATAAGGTTCCTATAACAAGTATATAACGTATATATAAGAAGTTAGAGTTAAACAGTTAATAAGGTTGTATTAAGGAATTACAAACTTCAACAACTACATTCACGACTACACACAAAATAAAGGGAGTTAAGTAGTCATGCGTTTACACATCAAGAAAGACATACTCATCCAAGGTATATATATATACGGTTCAAAAGGTTTTCACAACACTAATCCATACATCAAGAGAGAAATAAGTTTATTAACAACATACATGCAAGAAGATAAGGGCTCATTAAGGGATTATCCATCAATATCAAGACTACCTGCATCATCTAACAGCTTGCCATAATGTCCAACCGCACTCGACAAATTATAGAGGTGGTTAGTCTCATAACTCATGACTCAACAGTGGATTTATGGTATAGCAGACATTAAGGATGCAAGGCACATACAAACATTATGATCAAGTCTCATTTGCTCATGCAGAAGAAAATACAAATAATAATTCAAGCATCCTCAACAAAAGTACTCATAAGTAACCACACAGAGTGCACACCAGAATATGATAAGCACATAACACACTAGCCAAAAGGTTCGACCTGCTCTGATACCACTAAATGTGACACCCTTTACCCCTAACATATATGCACTAACAATAAAAGTAAGAAATCAAAATTAATTAAAAGTTTTTTTTAAAATACATTTAAATACAAGCCTTTCGAAATGGTAAAAGGCTCGCATTCACTTTTCTAACATCATAATAAAATTTTCCCAAATAAATAATAAATCATCTCGGCTCAAAACAAGGTCGTCCAAGACTTCGTGCAACTAATATAGAACCTATATCCCAATGTCACATCCTATCAGAGCATTGCGTTCCCATGTCTTCTAGCATGAGGTTCTTCATAGTCATCCACCTAATCATCTGCTCCTACAAACACAAAGTTCGACATCATCACAAGATCCAAACACAAATAGCACACGGGGAGTGAGTTATCACATTCCTAACTAATAGAGAGACAACAAGACAACATGTAGGTATAGATATCATATAAACAAAATAAAACTTACTTAAACATAACTCACATCATTTCATCAGTTTGTCGTCCAACATCACATCACAACATAACACATCTCATTCATTCACGTACTCAAGGATCAAAACACAATATCACCAAGTCAATCAATATCGATCAATACATAAGCGTTATGCAACATATACACTAAGATTCAATCCTATATGCAATGTGGTACCATGTCAGTGAAAAATCTCATCGGGTGCCTAGGAGTACATGATAAGACAAACCACACACTAGCAAGTCAGGTCACTCTCACTAGGTAAAATCATCGGGAGACCAGTCAGGGTCACGCTATTTTGCGAGAATGCTCCAACCATATGGGATCAACATAGACTTAAAGGAGCACTCAAACTGGGTGTATTTGTAGAAGCAAAGCTTCCAAGAGTATTTTGGTGATGCCAAAGATTATTAAAGATTCATTCAAACAAGATTAAAGAATCAAGAAGATTTAAGTGAAGATTCAAGAGAAGACTCAAGATATGCAAGAACCTAAAGAAAAGCATCAAGATAAGTTTAAAAAGAATTTTTCAAATAAAATATTGAACAACACAAAATTGTCCAAGAGAATTTTTCAAGAAATACTTTTTTACCAGAGTTTTTACTCTCTCGCAATCGATTACCATAAGGTAGTAATCGATTACCAGAAGCCAAAAACAGTTTTATAACTAATTTACAAAGTAGTAATCGATTACCATGGGCATGTAATCGCTTACCATTGTCTTGTAACTTTCAAAAATATTTTCAAAATAGTGTAATCGATTACACAATATTTGTAATCGATTACCAGTGATTCTGAACGTTAGATTTCAAACCTCAACATAAAGGGTCACAACCTTTGATAAAATAAATTGTGCAATCGATTACTAGTGATTGGTTTTGAAGAAATTGCCAAGAGTAACAACTTTTAGCATGGTTTCTTCAAGAGTTATCAAATGGCTATAAATATGTGACCATGGCACGAATTTCAAGAATTATTTTGAACATCTTTCTAAGAGTTTTTGTTCAACATTTGCTTTGTCAAGAAAAGTTCATTGGGCAAAAACTTGTGCTATTCTATTTTCTTCCTCTCCTCCATTCTTACAAAAAAAATTTCAAGAGACCGACTCTTGGTTGTAAAAGTTTTCAAGAGACGGTCTTCTTGGTTCAAGGAACTAGTTTGTTCCTTGGTTGAATCAATAGACACAAAGGAGTAACGTCCTTTGGGGTTCATTGCAAGAAGTGGAATTTGCTTCTTGGTATAATCACTGAACACAAAGGAGAAAGGTCCTTTGGGGTTCATTGCAAGAGGTGGGAATGCCTCTTGGTGTAATCACTGAACACAAAGGATGAAGGTGTTGGATCAAGTGGCCTCGGAATAATTAAGAAGGGGGGGTTGAATTAATTATTAATTAACCTTTACTAATTAAAAATCTAATCCTTTTTAGGCTTTTACTATGTTGTTAAGAAAGTGAAGAATAGAAAAGAAACTTAACCGAAAGTAAAAGCGATAATTAAAGTGCACATCAGAAATTAAATAGTGTAGGGAAGAAGAAGACAAACACAAGAGTTTTATACTGGTTCGGCAACAACCCGTGCCTACATCCAGTCCCCAAGCGACCTGCGGTCCTTGAGATTTCTTTTCAACCTTGTAAAATCCTTTACAAGCAAAGATCAAGAAGGGATGTACCCTCCCTTGTTCTCTTTGTATCAACCAAGTGGATGTACCCTCCACTTGAACTGATCCACAAGAAATGTACCCTCTATTGTTCTCAGTTACAACAACCCAAGTAGATGTACCCTCTACTTGTACCACAAAGGATGTACCCTCCAATGTGTTAAGACAAAGTTCTCAGGCGGTTAGTCCTTTGAAACTTTGTGAAGGGGAAACAAAAGAATTCTCAGGCGGTTAGTCCTTTGAAATCTTTTGTTTTAGGGAAAGGGAAGAATCAACAGAATTCTCAGACTGTGTTGTTTTGAATTCTTTGAAAAGGGAGAAGGGAGACACAAAAGAATTCAGGCGGTTAGTCCTTTGTTCTTTTGGAAAAGGGAGAAGAGAGACACAAAAAGAATTTAGGCGGTTAGTCCTTGGCGAATTCTTTTTGGCAAAGGGAGAAGAGAAAGAAAAAGATGAATAGCACACTTTTGTTTTCAAGGTTTGGAAAACCAAAAAACTTAAGAAAGCTTTTGGCAAAGGAAGAAGGAGAAGAATTTCAAGAAGATGTTCAAAGGTTTTGTGTAAAAGATGTAAAAGTTTGTAATCAGATACCAAAATGCAAATCAAAGTCTTGCTTTTATAGACTCTTTATGTCTGGTCAATGGAAACCATTGGAAGAGTTATAACCTTTAGAAAAACCTGAAAACCATTTGAAGAGTTACATCATTTGATTTTTATTCAAAACTTGTCATTGGTAATCGATTACCAAATCCTTGTAATCGATTACACAAGACTTTTTATGAAAAGATGTGACTCTTCACAATTGAATTTGAATTTCAATGTTCAAACACACTGGTAATCGATTACCAATATCTTGTAATCGATTACACCATTTTGAAATCAATTGGAACGTTGTAAATTCAGTTAAAAGCTTTTGAAAACAAACTTTGCCACTGGTAATCGATTATAGGAAACTGGTAATCGATTACCAGAGTAAAAACTCTGGTAACTTAGAAAATTTTGTGAAAACTCTTTTGAAAAACAAAATTGTGCTATGTTTGTTTTTGAAAAATCTTTTAAATACTCCCCTTGTGAAGTCTTCTTGATTTTTTTTCTTGAAACTTGAATTCATCTTTTCTTGAATCTTGAAATCAAACTTCTCTTGAACTTGATCTTGAACTTGTTGACTTAATCTTGAAATCATTCTTTGGGCTTTTTGTCATCATCTTTGTCATTATCAAAACTTCTTGAATCAACTTGATTCATCATCATGAAGCTTGCTTCTACAATCTCCCCCTTTTTGATGATGACAACCCTGAAATCAAGAAACACATGCACATATTTTTTCCTAGTCGACCACTCACTTAATTCTCCATATTCTACCCCTTTGTTTTTGAGTTTAAGCTTCACTTGAAATTGAGTTAATTACTTATGTGAGTTCTTGATTTAATCCCTATTTCTCTCCCCCTTTGGCATCAACAAAAAACCAAAGTGCGTAACAAATATAAAACATTCACAAATGACTAATCATACACAAGACATTCATTGAAAAATCTAAACCAATCATGAAGCAAGAAACATGAATATATCAAATATATAAAAACCACATAGTCATATAACATAATTCATAATTGTTCAGTCATACTATGCAAATAAAAGAAATACTAAATGTTCAAATGTCATAATAATATAGCCAAATACACGGCTAGAAATCAAAGTACTAATAATATTAAACATAATAGAAAATTAAGATGATGGTGGTGGTGGTGGTGGTAGATCAAAGCTTGTACGAATATAAGAAACATCTTCTTCGACCTTGGTGATCTTTGACTCCATGTCATCGAATTGCATGTCCACTTGTAACTCAAGAGCATCAACCTTTCACCAACAAAGGTTTGAAGACCATCAAACCTATCCAAAACCTTTTGAAGAAGAGAGGAATCTTCTCCACCATGTAAATGTCCTTCTTCATCAATGGGTTGAGCACCCTTTTTCACCCAAGAGCCATCATGCTCTTTACGATAACCAAAGGATGCAATCATAGTGGCACCGATTAAGAAGGATCTCTTGATTGGAACATAAGGTTCAGAATCAGGAGGGATGTTATAGTGTTTAAGGAAGAGAGTGACTAGGTGTGGATATGGCAATGTAGCATTTAATCGCAATGCCTTATGCATGCGATATCGGACTAAGTGTGCCCAATCAATTTGTCGGCCTTTATGAAAAGCCCACATGACAATAAGATCTTCTTCAGAAACCTGTGCAAGGTTTGAAGATCTTGGAAGTAAGATTTGCACAATGAGATAATGAAGGATGTGGCTCTCAAAAGCCAATGAACCGGGAAGAAGCCTTCCGGTCATATCCGCTTGGTTGGTGCTAACCAACTGGCGGGCATCATGCACAGAGAAATCAAATTTCCAATCATCATTTAGTGTACCTTCAAATGGTACACCTTTACTGGATAATTGGGTCAAGTCATAGAATAGGGATTGGTCAATGACCATTTTAATCCCATAAACTTTAGAAATCAAAGTGCCTTCTTGAATTTCTAGGTTAGAATAGAAGGCTTTAACCAATTCAGTGTAAACAGGCAATTTTAAAGACATGAAAGGAATGAGATTGGAGTTTTCAAATGCCTGAGTGCATTCAAAGCTCTCATTGGAAAAGAAATCCATGTCAATGAATTTTGGATCAATAATGGAACGAGAAGAGAAAATATTTGTGTACCGCATCCGTTGTTCTTCTGATGAGAACAATGAGGAAAAGGAAATGGAGGAAGGAATTTGCGTTTCCTGAGTCTCGGAATGTCGTTGGCTTTGACTCGAAGAACCCTTTCGCTTCTTTGATGGTTCCGCCATTTGAAGGAGTTATTTGACAATTCAATTGGTTTAAATGAAAGAGAATGAAAAAAGATGAAGTTTGGGCTTTGTGGGGAGTGATTTGGACAAGAAATGAGTGAGATATGGCAAAAGGAAGAATTGGGAAAGAGGGTTTTCGAAAAAATGAGGAGTTGCAGTTTTCAGATTTTGAAATCGGAATATATAGGGGCAGGGACGTGTTGTAATCGATTACAGTATTTGGTAATTGATTACACTGTTGTTGTAATCGATTACCAGAGAGCATTTCAGCTAAAACTAAAAGTTGAATGACTTTTAAGGGAAAAGAGATTTGAATGGATATAAATATATAATTCTTTTAAAAGAATATATAACATTAAATTTTGAAAATAATTTATGAAAGAACTTTAATCAAGTATCAAGTAATTTACATATCACATTCAAAATCATGCATAATCATAAAAAATCATGTAGACATGTAATTATATCAAAATAATCAACACAAGTATTGAAGAATAATAATCATAGACATAATCAAAATATTTAAAAAAGAGACTTCATGCCTTGAGAAAGAAAAATAACTCAAATAAGAACATATAAACACATACTCACAATTTCAATCAATCAAGACAAACAAATAAAAATTTGTTAGTCATCATAATCGAATTAATTGAAAGGAAAATTTTAACCAAGATAAATTTTAAAAGAGAATGATTTTGATGTTACCTTTTTCATGATTAAAGTATCAAAATCTTCAAAGATGGAAGTCATACTTTTTACTTTTGTGCTCAATTTTCTTAAGAGATGTTCTCATCGCTTTCATAGTCCTTGGTTAGAAGGTTGATCTCCTTCTCTGAACCATCGGATGAGTCATTGTCATCCCATGCAATGTAGGCCTTCTTGTTCTTCTTTCTTCATATCTTTTCTTATCACTTTTCTCAGGCCATTCCTCATTTGTGGGACAATTTGCTTTGATGTGACCAAGTTGATTGCATTTGTAGCATCTAAGAATTTGAGAGTCTTCTTGAGATTTTCTTCCATTGTTGAAGTTTTGACGCCTCTCGATTCTTCTCTTCTTGACAAATTTTTGAAACTTCTTCACAAAGAGTGAGAAGTCTTCTTCATCTTCTTCATTTTCTTCTTGCATTGATGAAGAGGCTTTAAGTGCTATACTTCTTTTCTTTTTGTTAGTTTCTTCATTCTGATTAAGACGTTGGAGTTCCATCTCATGTTCCTATAATTTTCCAAACAAAGTAGCAAGAGACATAAAGGAAAGATCTTTACTTTCAGAAATAGCAGTTACCTTGGGCTACCATTCCCTACTTAAGCATCTTAAAACTTTATTGATTAAATCTTCATTAGGGAAGATTTTTCCTAAAGAGGCAAGATGTTTGACTATATGTGTAAATCTTTTCTGCATGCTATGGATGTTTTCATTAGGGTTCATCCTAAACAATTCATATTCAGGTGTAAGGGTATTAACTCTAGATCTTTTTACATCAGTGGTTCCTTCATGTGTAAGTTGGAGAGTATCCCACATCTCCTTTGCATTTGTGCAGTTTGACACTCTAAAATACTCATCTATTCCTAGGGTTGAAGTAATAATGTTTTTGGCTTTAAGATCATACTGGATTCTCCTCCTATCTTCTTCTGTCCACTTGTCTCTAGGTTTTTGTGTTGTGGTGCTATTACTTGCATCTACTACTGTGGGTATGTAAGGTCCTATTTCTATTGCTTCCGAAATGTTTAAATCTATAGCTTCAATGAAAATCTGCATTCGGGTTTTCCAATAATGGTAACCCTCACCATTGAAGATAGGTGGCCTATAGATGGAATTTCCTTCAGGAAACAAAGAATTTGAAGAGACCATGAATCTTGAAGTGGTTAGACTTTCTATAAGATACCTGCTCTGATACCACTAGTTGGATCAAGTGGCCTCGGAATAATTAAGAAGGGGGGGTTGAATTAATTATTAATGAACCTTTACTAATTAAAAATATAATCCTTCTTAGGCTTTTACTGTGTTGTTAAGAAAGTAAAGAATAGAAAAGAAACTTAACCAAAAGTAAAAGCGATAAATAAAGTGCACAGCGGAAATTAAGGAGTGTAGGGAAGAAGAAGACAAACACAAGAGTTTTATACTGGTTCGGCAACAACCCGTGCCTACATCCAGTCCCCAAGCGACCTGCAGTCCTTAAGATTTCTTTTCAACCTTGTAAAATCCTTTACAAGCAAAGATCCACAAGGGATGTACCCTCCCTTGTTCTCTTTGTATCAACCAAGTGGATGTACCCTCCACTTGAACTGATCCACAAGAGATGTACCCTCTATTGTTCTCAGTTACAACAATCCAAGTAGATGTACCCTTGTCATACCCTAATTTCGTCCGGGGATTATTACTTGATGACATGCAACCTTTGGTTAGCCGCTTTGAGATACTTGGCGTCCTTTGTTGCACAATAAATGAAGTCCTGAGACGTGTCAGAAATCAAAAGGAAGCAGGCTTGCGCGATCCGTGAAATTCCGTAATGTGGCAGAAATCGAAAAGAGGTGTTTTTGCGCAATTCGTGAGTTTCCATAACTTCTTCGAAAGCTAAAAAAGAGTAAATACATAATCCGTAAGGATTCGTAACCTTGCGGAAGGAAAATAAGTATCGTTACGAAATTCGTAAAGTTTCGTAACATTACGGAAAAAAGAATTACCAAAAAAATAGAAGGGGGTGCATTTAGTAAAAAAGGGGGTACAGATAGCAATCTGGCCCACTTGGGCCTTCCAGATCCTTCCTCCAGAAGGCTGTTGCTTCTAGAGGAAGCAATCTTGCTCGCCTTGGCGAGCTAACCTCGCCTGGGCGAGCTGGGTGGCAAGCTCCTCCCCTATTTTGCTATAAATAAGGGGAGGAGTGAAGAAGAAAAGGGTTCAGCCTTCTTGGCACTTCTCTCTCTCTCGAATTTGCTGAGGAAAATTGTTTCCGTGAAGAAAATCCAAGCCGAGGTGCTTCCGTAACGTTTCCGTGAGTAATTACGCGAAGATTCTCGACCGTTCTTCAACATTCATCGTTTGTTCTTCGTTTTCTTCAGTCTTCAACGGGTAAGTACCTCAAACCGAGCTTTTCAATTCATTCTATGTACCCGTGGTGGTCCACATTTTGTTTCATGTATTTTTATTCTCGTTTTCATTTGCTTTTTATACCCCCTTTTGACGTGCTTAAGCCATTTATTTAAGTAATTTCTCGCTTAATCTAAAAATAAAATAAATTTCCACTGATCGTTTGAATTGTATCATCCGTTAATTTCGGTTAAAATGAATTTCGACCGTTCGGTCGTGCCGTAACCACGTTGGAAATAAAAAAAGAGGTAAAATAATAATATAATAATAAAAAAAAATACCCTTTAGTAAAGTAAAGCGAAAAATCAATCGGAAGTTTTCTCTTTGGGATCTCTCATTCTTAATTGAATTGACTAATAACTAAAGTGAAACTAAGGCTAAAATCAACTCGCCTAGTCAAGCTCGTCCACAAAAAATAGGGTTTTGAAAGTTTAACATTTCAGTTTCTTACCAAGTAAAATGGATCATTTTTAAGGTCCAACGCCTTAAAATGATCACCTTTCAAGTAAAAAGAATCGCTTGATTCACGCTTAAAAAGGAAGAACTACGTAGGTCTGATTTCCTCTTCGATGGAGGGTACGTAGGAGCAAGAGCCCCGCTTTTGTCGACCTCAAAAAATAAAAAGAAATAAAAGTTAAGATAACACAATTCCACAATTCTAAAAAATAGGTTGTTGTCCTTCGAGACAAACGTGAGAGGTGCTAATACCTTCCTCAAACGTAAATACAACTCCCGAACTTAGAATTTTCATTTTGACCGGTTTCCTTCGGTTTTCCCGACGTTTTCCACAAATAAACGTTGGTGGCGACTCCGCGCATCTTTCCTCCTTTGGAAAGCGCACCCGTGAGCCTCGCCTTCGCTCGCCCGCGAAGGGCACGTTGCGACAGTTGGCGACTCTGCTGGGGACATTTTTGCGAGTTAGGCCTATTTTAAGGAATTGTGGATTTGTGAAACTTCGTGTGTGGATTTGTTGAACTGTGTAAAATGTAAATAATTATTGTCTATTTCGCATTCTTTACACTGCATTCTAAGCACCCACGGGTTTGAGTAAAAAAGGGGCCCTATACCCGGGTTCATGGGAATTTAAGGAGTGGAGGTGAATCTATCATCATGCTAGGTCTCCGACTTGCTTGATAATAGTGAAACCTCGTCTAGAGCTTTCTCTCTTTATAATGTGTTGTCACTGGTATTCCATACCGCCACAATATTATTATCTTGAGTGATGATACCTCTAGAAAACAGCCGTGTGAGTTATGAATTGTTGGGGAGTAGTTATTAGAGACCCCTAGATATTGTCCTATAGGTTCCCAAATAGGGGCAAAGAGCAAACACGCTCCGTGCCATTCGTTCTCATGCATTTTTGGTAAATAGCACTAGTTTATAGTTTTGCTAGTGATGTTTGGTTTCTTTAGAGTAATATGTAACCTTTTTAATACTACGTTGAGGCGCCATCATGCCCAAAACGTAGCATTAAAGTTGGATCTCTGCAGTCTCGTATGTGTGAATTACCCATTTGTTTTGTTTTCTTTCTGTTTCATGCATGCGCATCTGCATCATACCATCACACATGCGTTGTATGTGGGTCTCGTCTTTTGTCATGGGAAGCCGGAAGATCCATATCGTCTTCTTAACTGCACACATGGGGCACTGCGCCCCCAAATGCGCAATAAGGAGAGATAATTTTCCGGGTTCTCATGTCCGTAAATGCATTCATATCATGCACCGCATAAACATCTCTTCAACATCATAATGAACATATCGTTCCTGCATTTGTCCGTTATCACATTCCCATTTTGCATGAGTCATTGCATCATCATGCATATGCCTTCAACATACTTTTTGTTCTACATGTTTGCTCATACATGATCCTTGTATTTTCCTCTACAAAACAAAAACAAAAAAAAAGGGAAGCATGAAAATTCATGATGCATTCTTAGTTGCATGTGTTAGGTACCATGAGCCAACCATGTTGGGATCATAAACCCATTTCTAAAATTAAAAAAAAAACTCAAACAACAAAACAAAATGATTGAGCATGGTACCTAATGCGTGGTTAATTAAGAAAGGATGTCTCTTTGGGCATCTCAATCTCATAATTACATTTTCCATGCATAGCATGCGTATTCTCGAGTCTTTCATCCCTATGAAATGTTGCTGAAATATTGGCGATCAAAATTGCCATTCTCTGGGTTATGGGGTTGAACCAAGCTCGTGCTTTTATGAAAAGGTTCATTGAGTCAAGTTGAAGTATGGAAGTAACCATCTTGCAAAAAATTGGGGCAAAAGATGGATCGTGTTACATCGCTCCTTCGTCTACTGCCAAACACATTTAGGGCTGTCGATGTCCCTGTTACCTCCAGTTTCACCTTGACAAAGATGTCATGGACCAAGTTGAAAATCTAAATTGATTCAACCCCATGTCTTGTGTAAAAATTCACAATACTTCAACTATGCATCATTCGCATACATCCATGCTTTTCATTGGTTGCATTGCTCATTACATTCTTTCCTTGAAAAATAAAAAAAAGGAGAACTTAATCATTGTTATAAAAAAAAAAGAACCCGCTTTACGGCACCCCTTACCAAACCTGTGCTAGAGCTAGAGTAATGGGTAAAGCAGAGGAGGTGCAAGAGAAGGTGAAGGCCGACATGGAGGCTATGAAAGAGCAAATGGCCGCAATGATGGAGGCCATGATGAGCATGAAGAAGATAATGGAAACCAATGAATCATCTGGCATCAATGAATCATCCAACCTCAGATATGGTAGGCAAAGATTTGGGAAGTATGGGCGGCCCCCATGATGTGCAAATTCAAAACGAGCACGCCTTCCCGCCATATGGCTTGCCTCTCAACTATATGCCACCCAATGTGGCGTACACTCCCAATAAGAATGTCAATAACTCCACTCCTATACCCATTGAGAGCCAGCAACCCCAAACTGATCATGCACATGTCTCTTAAACCGTGGGGGAGACACATGAAATTCCCCATCACAATCTAGCCAACTTCGAGCCTTGGCTCGATATGCCACTGAAGGGCAAGCAGTTGGTGGTATACCCCTACAAAACCCTTTGGAGGGCCCTCAGTATCACCCACAACTACACCTCTTGCATTCCACGACAAGTAAAAACCTTCATGCTATGGCAAAAATGGGAAAGCTGGATCATCTAGACGAAAGGCTCAGGGCCATTGAAGGAGGTGAAGATTATTCCTTTGCTAACCTAGAAGAGTTGTTCCCAATACCCAATATCATCACCCTCTCAAGTTCAAGGTTCTGGACTTTGACAAGTACAAGGGATTACTTGCCCAAGAACCATCTAAAGATGTATTGTCGGATGATGGGAGCATACGCAAAAGATGAGGAATTGTTGATACATTCCTTCCAAGAAAGTCTTACTGGTAGTTGTTACCTGGTACACTAACTTGGAACCTTCCCGAGTCCATTCCTGGAGGACCTAATGGTTGCTTCGTTAGGCAGTGTCGTATAATGGCTTCGGATAGGATGCAACTACAAAATATGTGCAAAAAAGGGGGCACGGATCTTTCAAAGAATACGCCCAAAGGTGGAGAGACCAGGCAGCTCAAATGGCACCTCAATGACGGAGAAAAAATGATAATGATAGTAGACACATTACCAGTATTCTACTATGAAAAGATGGTGGACTACACACCTCAAGCTTTGATGATATGTCTTCACGACGAAAGAATCAAAGTGAGTCTAAAAGAGACAAATCTGATTATCATACTTTGATAATGCTAAAAAACTAGGGCAAGTGATGAGGATGAGAAGAAGGAGAAACCTATGTTTGACTGCCATCTTATACGACCAATTTCCCACCAACCAACAATGTCATACTCAGCCAATAACAAACCTTCTCTTACCCACCGCCCAGTTATTCACAAGGTCATCCCTAAATCAACCCAAAGCCTACCTACCGCACTTCCAATGACAAACACCACATTTAGCGTAAACCAAAACACCAACCAAGAAATGAATTTTGCAACGAGAAAGCCTTAGAATTCACCCCAATTCCAGTGTCCTATGCTGACTTGCTCCCATATCTACTGATAATTCAATGGTAGCCATAACCTAGCAAGGTTCATCAACTCCATTTCTTCGAGAATACGACTCGAACCACGTGTGCTTGTCAGGAGAAGCCCGGGCGTTCCATTGAGCATTGTAGGGATCTAAAGCGTAAGGTGCAA